>NW_026867592.1:325924-421651 GCF_020745735.1 Hemiscyllium ocellatum | reverse complement strand
ACAGGCTTCACGCCAATCACACTGGAGAGGTAAGGGTCACTCGGCAGGGAGCTGGGGAGCTCAGCTGGTAACTCAGAAAGCGACACCGGGGCAGAGGAAGGGGCAGCGGGTTCAGACAGACTGATGTCGAGTTCTGGGACCAGGGCAGGGCCTTTCTGGGTGGTGGACTTAGCACTTTCCAGACTGCGGAGAGAACAGATAGAAAAAAAAACACAACTGTGTGGGTCAGCTGCTCTTGGGTGGGGAGTCCGAGAAAGACAAAACAAAATACAACCAGAAAACACAGCAGACAAGACAAACGCCTTCGTCAGGTTCGGAATAGAAACGTGGAAATATATACGCACACCTAATATTTAAAAGCAAAGATCGAGCGTGACCGTTAAACGCACGGGACGCCGGGATACCGTAACGCACTGAGACACGGTACCAACTCTCTCTGAAGGGGGGCGGTTGCGAGAAGAGGAGAGGAACGGAGAATTTCATATCACGGGTCACACACACCATTCCTCACAGCAACCTCTGTCTCTCTCACACACACACACAGACACACACACACAGAGAAGCCTCGCTCTCTCTCTCTCTCACACACAGCAGCCTCGCTCTCTCTCTCTCTCTCTCACACACAGCAGCCTCGCTCTCTCTCTCTCTCTCGCTCACACAGCAGCCTCGCTCTCTCTCTCTCTCTCGCTCACACAGCAGCCTCTCTCTCTCTCACACAGACAGCAGCCTCGCTCTCTCTCTCTCACACAGACAGCAGCCTCGCTCTCTCTCTCTCACACACACAGCAGCCTCGCTCTCTCTCTCTCTCTCTCTCACACACACAGCAGCCTCACTCTCTCTCTCTCTCTCTCTCACACACACAGCAGCCTCGCTCTCTCTCACACACACAGCAGCCTCGCTCTCTCTCACACACACAGCAGCCTCGCTCTCTCTCACACACACAGCAGCCTCGCTCTCTCTCACACACACAGCACCCTCGCTCTCTCTCACACACACAGCAGCCTCGCTCTCTCTCACACACAGCAGCCTCTCTCTCTCTCACACACACAGCAGCCTCGCTCTCTCTCTCTCACACACACAGCAGCCTCGCTCTCTCTCACACACAGCAGCCTCGCTCTCTCTCTCTCACACACACAGCAGCCTCGCTCTCTCTCTCTCTCTCACACACACAGCAGCCTCGCTCTCTCTCTCTCTCTCTCACACACACACAGCAGCCTCGCTCTCTCTCTCTCTCTCTCACACACAGCAGCCTCACTCTCACACACAGCAGCCTCGCGCTCTCTCTCCCTCTCTCTCTCTCACACACACAGCAGCCTCGCTCTCTCTCTCTCACACACACAGCAGCCTCGCTCTCTCTCTCTCTCTCACACACAGCAGCCTCGCGCTCTCTCTCGCTCTCTCTCTCTCACACACAGCACCCTCGCGCTCTCTCTCTCTCACACACACACAGCAGCCTCGCTCTCTCTCTCTCTCACACACAGCACCCTCGCTCTCTCTCTCTCTCACACACAGCAGCCTCGCTCTCTCTCTCTCTCTCACACACAGCAGCCTCGCGCTCTCTCTCCCTCTCTCTCTCTCTCACACACAGCAGCCTCGCTCTCTCTCTCTCTCACACACACACACAGCAGCCTCGCTCTCTCTCTCTCTCTCACACACAGCACCCTCGCTCTCTCTCTCTCACACACACAGCAGCCTCGCTCTCTCTCTCTCACACACACAGCAGCCTCGCTCTCTCTCTCTCACACACACAGCAGCCTCGCTCTCTCTCTCACACACACAGCAGCCTCGCTCTCTCTCACACACAGCAGCCTCGCTCTCTCTCTCTCTCTCTCACACACAGCAGCCTCGCGCTCTCTCTCTCTCACACACAGCAGCCTCGCTCTCTCTCTCTCTCACACACAGCAGCCTCGCTCTCTCTCTCTCTCACACACAGCAGCCTCGCTCTCTCTCTCTCTCTCACACACAGCAGCCTCGCTCTCTCTCTCTCACACACAGCAGCCTCGCTCTCTCTCTCTCTCACACACAGCAGCCTCGCTCTCTCTCTCTCTCACACACAGCAGCCTCGCTCTCTCTCGCACACACAGCAGCCTCGCTCTCTCTCGCACACACAGCAGCCTCGCTCTCTCTCTCTCTCACACACAGCAGCCTCGCTCTCTCTCTCTCGCATACACGTGCCTCGCTCTCTCTCTCTCACACACAGCAGCCTCGCTCTCTCTCTCACACACAGCAGCCTCGCTCTCTCTCGCACACACAGCAGCCTCGCTCTCTCTCACACACACAGCAGCCTCGCTCGCTCTCTCTCTCACACAGCAGCCTCGCGCTCTCTCTCACACACACACACACAGCAGCCTCGCTCTCTCTCTCTCACACACAGCAGCCTCGCGCTCTCTCTCTCTCTCACACACACAGCAGCCTCGCTCTCTCTCTCACACACACAGCAGCCTCGCTCTCTCTCTCTCTCTCTGTCACACACCAGCCTCGCTCTCTCTCTCTCTCTCTCACACACACACAGCAACCTCGCTCTCTCTCTCTCACACACACACAGCAGCCTCGCTCTCTCTCTCTCACACACACAGCAGCCTCGCTCTCTCTCTCTCTCTCACACACAGCAGCCTCGCTCTCTCTCTCACACACACACACACACACACAGCAGCCTCGCTCTCTCTCTCTCTCTCACACACAGCAGCCTCGCTCTCTCTCTCTCTCACACAGCAGCCTCGCTCTCTCTCTCTCACACACACACAGCAGCCTCGCTCTCTCTCTCTCTCTCACACACACAGCAGCCTCGCTCTCTCTCTCTCTCTCACACACACAGCAGCCTCGCTCTCTCTCTCTCACACACACAGCAGCCTCGCTCTCTCTCACACACACAGCAGCCTCGCTCTCTCTCTCTCTCTCTCTCTCACACACACAGCAGCCTCGCTCTCTCTCACACACAGCAGCCTCGCTCTCTCTCTCTCTCACACACACAGCAGCCTCGCTCTCTCTCTCACACACACAGCAGCCTCGCTCTCTCTCTCTCTCTCACACACACAGCAGCCTCGCTCTCTCTCTCTCTCACACACACACCAGCCTCGCTCTCTCTCTCTCACACACACAGCAGCCTCGCTCTCTCTCTCTCACACACACAGCAGCCTCGCTCTCTCTCTCTCACACACACAGCAGCCTCGCTCTCTCTCTCTCTCTCTCTCTCTCACACACAGCAGCCTCGCTCTCTCTCACACACAGCAGCCTCGCTCTCTCTCTCACACACACACAGCAGCCTCGCTCTCTCTCTCACACACACAGCA
This sequence comes from Hemiscyllium ocellatum, assembly GCF_020745735.1. Classification (NCBI taxonomy): domain Eukaryota; kingdom Metazoa; phylum Chordata; class Chondrichthyes; order Orectolobiformes; family Hemiscylliidae; genus Hemiscyllium; species Hemiscyllium ocellatum. Next base: position 418,361 of record NW_026867592.1, on the reverse strand, counting down.
GCCTCGCTCTCTCTCTCTCTCTCACACACACAGCAGCCTCGCTCTCTCTCTCTCTCTCTCACACACACAGCAGCCTCGCTCTCTCTCTCTCTCACACACAGCAGCCTCGCTCTCTCTCTCTCTCACACACAGCAGCCTCGCGCTCTCTCTCCCTCTCTCTCTCTCACACACAGCAGCCTCGCTCTCTCTCTCTCTCTCACACACACACACAGCAGCCTCGCTCTCTCTCTCTCTCACACACAGCAGCCTCGCTCTCTCTCTCTCACACACACACAGCAGCCTCGCTCTCTCTCTCACACACACACAGCAGCCTCGCTCTCTCTCTCTCACACACAGCAGCCTCGCTCTCTCTCTCTCACACACAGCAGCCTCGCTCTCTCTCTCTCTCTCTCTCTCTCTCTCACACACAGCAGCCTCGCTCTCTCTCTCTCACACACACCAGCCTCGCTCTCTCTCTCTCTCTCTCACACCAGCCTCGCTCTCTCTCTCTCTCTCTCACACACCAGCCTCGCTCTCTCTCTCTCTCACACACACAGCAGCCTCGCTCTCTCTCTCTCTCACACACCAGCCTCGCGCTCTCTCTCACACACACACACACAGCAGCCTCGCTCTCTCTCTCACACACACAGCAGCCTCGCGCTCTCTCTCTCTCTCTCACACACAGCAGCCTCGCTCTCTCTCTCACACACACACACACAGCAGCCTCGCTCTCTCTCTCTCTCTCTGTCACACACCAGCCTCGCTCTCTCTCTCTCTCTCTCTCACACACACACAGCAACCTCGCTCTCTCTCTCTCACACACACACAGCAGCCTCGCTCTCTCTCTCTCTCTCTCACACACACAGCAGCCTCGCTCTCTCTCTCTCACACACACAGCAGCCTCGCTCTCTCTCTCTCTCACACACAGCAGCCTCGCTCTCTCTCTCTCTCACACACAGCAGCCTCGCTCTCTCTCTCACACACACACACACACACACAGCAGCCTCGCTCTCTCTCTCTCTCTCACACACAGCAGCCTCTCTCTCTCTCTCTCTCACACACAGCAGCCTCGCTCTCTCTCTCTCTCACACACAGCAGCCTCGCGCTCTCTCTCTCTCACACACAGCAGCCTCGCGCTCTCTCTCTCTCACACACAGCAGCCTCGCTCTCTCTCTCTCTCACACACAGCAGCCTCGCTCTCTCTCTCTCTCTCACACACAGCGGCCTCGCGCTCTCTCTCGCTCTCTCTCTCTCTCTCTCTCTCACACACAGCAGCCTCGCGCTCTCTCTCTCTCACACACAGCGGCCTCGCGCTCTCTCTCTCTCTCTCTCACACACAGCAGCCTCGCGCTCTCTCTCTCTCACACACACACAGCAGCCTCGCTCTCTCTCTCTCTCACACACAGCAGCCTCGCTCTCTCTCTCTCTCTCACACACAGCAGCCTCGCTCTCTCTCTCTCACACACACAGCAGCCTCGCTCTCTCTCTCTCACACACAGCAGCCTCGCTCTCTCTCTCTCTCACACACACAGCAGCCTCGCTCTCTCTCTCTCACACACACACAGCAGCCTCGCTCTCTCTCTCTCTCACACACAGCAGCCTCGCGCTCTCTCTCTCTCACACACAGCAGCCTCGCTCTCTCTCTCTCTCACACACACAGCAGCCTCGCTCTCTCTCTCTCTCTCACACACACAGCAGCCTCGCTCTCTCTCTCTCACACACAGCAGCCTCGCTCTCTCTCTCTCACACACAGCAGCCTCGCTCTCTCTCTCTCACACACAGCAGCCTCGCTCTCTCTCTCTCACACACAGCAGCCTCGCTCTCTCTCTCTCACACACAGCAGCCTCGCTCTCTCTCTCTCACACACAGCAGCCTCGCTCTCTCTCTCTCTCACACACAGCAGCCTCGCTCTCTCTCTCTCTCTCACACACAGCAGCCTCGCTCTCTCTCTCTCACACACAGCAGCCTCGCTCTCTCTCTCTCTCACACACAGCAGCCTCGCTCTCTCTCTCTCTCACACACAGCAGCCTCGCTCTCGCTCTCTCTCGCACACACAGCAGCCTCGCTCTCTCTCGCACACACAGCAGCCTCGCTCTCTCTCTCTCTCACACACAGCAGCCTCGCTCACTCTCTCTCGCATACACGTGCCTCGCTCTCTCTCTCGCACACACACCAGCCTCGCTCTCTCTCGCACACACACCAGCCTCGCTCTCTCTCTCTCTCTCACACACACCAGCCTCGCTCTCTCTCTCTCACACACAGCAGCCTCGCTCTCTCTCTCTCTCTCTCTCACACACAGCAGCCTCGCTCTCTCTCTCTCACACACACCAGCCTCGCTCTCTCTCTCTCACACACCAGCCTCGCTCTCTCTCTCTCTCACACACCAGCCTCGCTCTCTCTCTCTCTCACACACCAGCCTCGCTCTCTCTCTCTCTCACACACACAGCAGCCTCGCTCTCTCTCTCTCTCACACACACAGCAACCTCGCTCTCTCTCTCTCTCGCACACAGCAGCCTCGCTCTCTCTCTCTCTCACACACACAGCAGCCTCGCTCGCTCTCTCTCTCACACACCAGCCTCGCGCTCTCTCTCACACACACACACACAGCAGCCTCGCTCTCTCTCTCTCACACACACAGCAGCCTCGCGCTCTCTCTCTCTCTCTCACACACACAGCAGCCTCGCTCTCTCTCTCTCACACACACACACACAGCAGCCTCGCTCTCTCTCTCTCACACACACAGCAGCCTCTCTCTCTCTCTCTCACACACACAGCAGCCTCGCTCTCTCTCTCACACACACACAGCAGCCTCGCTCTCTCTCTCTCTCTCACACACAGCAGCCTCGCTCTCTCTCTCTCACACACAGCAGCCTCGCTCTCTCTCTCTCTCACACACAGCAGCCTCGCTCTCTCTCTCTCTCACACACAGCAGCCTCGCTCTCGCTCTCTCTCGCACACACAGCAGCCTCGCTCTCTCTCGCACACACAGCAGCCTCGCTCTCTCTCGCACACACAGCAGCCTCGCTCTCTCTCGCACACACAGCAGCCTCGCTCTCTCTCTCTCTCACACACACAGCAGCCTCGCTCTCTCTCTCTCACACACACAGCAGCCTCGCTCTCTCTCTCTCACACACACAGCAGCCTCGCTCTCTCTCTCTCACACACACAGCAGCCTCGCTCTCTCTCACACACACAGCAGCCTCGCTCTCTCTCACACACACAGCAGCCTCGCTCTCTCTCACACACACAGCAGCCTCGCTCTCTCTCACACACAGCAGCCTCTCTCTCTCTCACACACACAGCAGCCTCGCTCTCTCTCTCTCACACACACAGCAGCCTCGCTCTCTCTCACACACAGCAGCCTCGCTCTCTCTCTCTCACACACACAGCAGCCTCGCTCTCTCTCTCTCTCTCACACACACAGCAGCCTCGCTCTCTCTCTCTCTCTCTCACACACACAGCAGCCTCGCTCTCTCTCTCTCTCTCTCACACACACAGCAGCCTCACTCTCACACACAGCAGCCTCGCGCTCTCTCTCCCTCTCTCTCTCTCACACACACAGCAGCCTCGCTCTCTCTCTCTCACACACACAGCAGCCTCGCTCTCTCTCTCTCTCTCACACACAGCAGCCTCGCGCTCTCTCTCGCTCTCTCTCTCTCACACACAGCAGCCTCGCGCTCTCTCTCTCTCACACACACACAGCAGCCTCGCTCTCTCTCTCTCTCACACACAGCAGCCTCGCTCTCTCTCTCTCTCACACACAGCAGCCTCGCTCTCTCTCTCTCTCTCACACACAGCAGCCTCGCGCTCTCTCTCCCTCTCTCTCTCTCTCACACACAGCAGCCTCGCTCTCTCTCTCTCTCACACACACACACAGCAGCCTCGCTCTCTCTCTCTCTCTCACACACAGCAGCCTCGCTCTCTCTCTCTCACACACACAGCAGCCTCGCTCTCTCTCTCTCACACACACAGCAGCCTCGCTCTCTCTCTCTCACACACACAGCAGCCTCGCTCTCTCTCTCACACACACAGCAGCCTCGCTCTCTCTCACACACAGCAGCCTCGCTCTCTCTCTCTCTCTCTCACACACAGCAGCCTCGCGCTCTCTCTCTCTCACACACAGCAGCCTCGCTCTCTCTCTCTCTCACACACAGCAGCCTCGCTCTCTCTCTCTCTCACACACAGCAGCCTCGCTCTCTCTCTCTCTCTCACACACAGCAGCCTCGCTCTCTCTCTCTCACACACAGCAGCCTCGCTCTCTCTCTCTCTCACACACAGCAGCCTCGCTCTCTCTCTCTCTCACACACAGCAGCCTCGCTCTCTCTCGCACACACAGCAGCCTCGCTCTCTCTCGCACACACAGCAGCCTCGCTCTCTCTCTCTCTCACACACAGCAGCCTCGCTCTCTCTCTCTCGCATACACGTGCCTCGCTCTCTCTCTCTCACACACAGCAGCCTCGCTCTCTCTCGCACACACAGCAGCCTCGCTCTCTCTCGCACACACAGCAGCCTCGCTCTCTCTCACACACACAGCAGCCTCGCTCGCTCTCTCTCTCACACAGCAGCCTCGCGCTCTCTCTCACACACACACACACAGCAGCCTCGCTCTCTCTCTCTCACACACAGCAGCCTCGCGCTCTCTCTCTCTCTCACACACACAGCAGCCTCGCTCTCTCTCTCACACACACAGCAGCCTCGCTCTCTCTCTCTCTCTCTGTCACACACCAGCCTCGCTCTCTCTCTCTCTCTCTCACACACACACAGCAACCTCGCTCTCTCTCTCTCACACACACACAGCAGCCTCGCTCTCTCTCTCTCACACACACAGCAGCCTCGCTCTCTCTCTCTCTCTCACACACAGCAGCCTCGCTCTCTCTCTCACACACACACACACACACACAGCAGCCTCGCTCTCTCTCTCTCTCTCACACACAGCAGCCTCGCTCTCTCTCTCTCTCACACAGCAGCCTCGCTCTCTCTCTCTCACACACACACAGCAGCCTCGCTCTCTCTCTCTCTCTCACACACACAGCAGCCTCGCTCTCTCTCTCTCTCTCACACACACAGCAGCCTCGCTCTCTCTCTCTCACACACACAGCAGCCTCGCTCTCTCTCACACACACAGCAGCCTCGCTCTCTCTCTCTCTCTCTCTCACACACACAGCAGCCTCGCTCTCTCTCACACACAGCAGCCTCGCTCTCTCTCTCTCTCACACACACAGCAGCCTCGCTCTCTCTCTCACACACACAGCAGCCTCGCTCTCTCTCTCTCTCTCACACACACAGCAGCCTCGCTCTCTCTCTCTCTCACACACACAGCAGCCTCGCTCTCTCTCTCTCACACACACAGCAGCCTCGCTCTCTCTCTCTCACACACACAGCAGCCTCGCTCTCTCTCTCTCACACACACAGCAGCCTCGCTCTCTCTCTCTCTCTCTTTCTCTCACACACAGCAGCCTCGCTCTCTCTCACACACAGCAGCCTCGCTCTCTCTCTCACACACACACAGCAGCCTCGCTCTCTCTCTCACACACACAGCAGCCTCGCTCTCTCTCTCTCTCTCACACACACAGCAGCCTCGCTCTCTCTCTCTCTCTCTCACACACACAGCAGCCTCGCTCTCTCTCTCTCTCACACACAGCAGCCTCGCTCTCTCTCTCTCTCACACACAGCAGCCTCGCGCTCTCTCTCCCTCTCTCTCTCTCTCACACACAGCAGCCTCGCTCTCTCTCTCTCTCTCACACACACACACAGCAGCCTCGCTCTCTCTCTCTCTCACACACAGCAGCCTCGCTCTCTCTCTCTCACACACACACAGCAGCCTCGCTCTCTCTCTCACACACACACAGCAGCCTCGCTCTCTCTCTCTCACACACAGCAGCCTCGCTCTCTCTCTCTCACACACAGCAGCCTCGCTCTCTCTCTCTCTCTCTCTCTCTCTCACACACAGCAGCCTCGCTCTCTCTCTCTCACACACACCAGCCTCGCTCTCTCTCTCTCTCTCTCACACACCAGCCTCGCTCTCTCTCTCTCTCTCTCACACACCAGCCTCGCTCTCTCTCTCTCTCACACACACAGCAGCCTCGCTCGCTCTCTCTCTCACACACCAGCCTCGCGCTCTCTCTCACACACACACACACAGCAGCCTCGCTCTCTCTCTCACACACACAGCAGCCTCGCGCTCTCTCTCTCTCTCTCACACACAGCAGCCTCGCTCTCTCTCTCACACACACACACACAGCAGCCTCGCTCTCTCTCTCTCTCTCTGTCACACACCAGCCTCGCTCTCTCTCTCTCTCTCTCTCACACACACACAGCAACCTCGCTCTCTCTCTCTCACACACACACAGCAGCCTCGCTCTCTCTCTCTCTCTCTCACACACACAGCAGCCTCGCTCTCTCTCTCTCACACACACAGCAGCCTCGCTCTCTCTCTCTCTCACACACAGCAGCCTCGCTCTCTCTCTCTCTCACACACAGCAGCCTCGCTCTCTCTCTCACACACACACACACACACACAGCAGCCTCGCTCTCTCTCTCTCTCTCACACACAGCAGCCTCTCTCTCTCTCTCTCTCACACACAGCAGCCTCGCTCTCTCTCTCTCTCACACACAGCAGCCTCGCGCTCTCTCTCTCTCACACACAGCAGCCTCGCGCTCTCTCTCTCTCACACACAGCAGCCTCGCTCTCTCTCTCTCTCACACACAGCAGCCTCGCTCTCTCTCTCTCTCTCACACACAGCGGCCTCGCGCTCTCTCTCGCTCTCTCTCTCTCTCTCTCTCTCACACACAGCAGCCTCGCGCTCTCTCTCTCTCACACACAGCGGCCTCGCGCTCTCTCTCTCTCTCTCTCACACACAGCAGCCTCGCGCTCTCTCTCTCTCACACACACACAGCAGCCTCGCTCTCTCTCTCTCTCACACACAGCAGCCTCGCTCTCTCTCTCTCTCTCACACACAGCAGCCTCGCTCTCTCTCTCTCACACACACAGCAGCCTCGCTCTCTCTCTCTCACACACAGCAGCCTCGCTCTCTCTCTCTCTCACACACACAGCAGCCTCGCTCTCTCTCTCTCACACACACACAGCAGCCTCGCTCTCTCTCTCTCTCACACACAGCAGCCTCGCGCTCTCTCTCTCTCACACACAGCAGCCTCGCTCTCTCTCTCTCTCACACACACAGCAGCCTCGCTCTCTCTCTCTCTCTCACACACACACCACCCTCGCTCTCTCTCTCTCACACACAGCAGCCTCGCTCTCTCTCTCTCACACACAGCAGCCTCGCTCTCTCTCTCTCACACACAGCAGCCTCGCTCTCTCTCTCTCACACACAGCAGCCTCGCTCTCTCTCTCTCACACACAGCAGCCTCGCTCTCTCTCTCTCACACACAGCAGCCTCGCTCTCTCTCTCTCTCACACACAGCAGCCTCGCTCTCTCTCTCTCTCTCACACACAGCAGCCTCGCTCTCTCTCTCTCACACACAGCAGCCTCGCTCTCTCTCTCTCTCACACACAGCAGCCTCGCTCTCTCTCTCTCTCACACACAGCAGCCTCGCTCTCGCTCTCTCTCGCACACACAGCAGCCTCGCTCTCTCTCGCACACACAGCAGCCTCGCTCTCTCTCTCTCTCACACACAGCAGCCTCGCTCACTCTCTCTCGCATACACGTGCCTCGCTCTCTCTCTCGCACACACACCAGCCTCGCTCTCTCTCGCACACACACCAGCCTCGCTCTCTCTCTCTCTCTCACACACAGCAGCCTCGCTCTCTCTCTCTCACACACAGCAGCCTCGCTCTCTCTCTCTCTCTCTCTCACACACAGCAGCCTCGCTCTCTCTCTCTCACACACACCAGCCTCTCTCTCTCTCTCTCACACACCAGCCTCGCTCTCTCTCTCTCTCACACACCAGCCTCGCTCTCTCTCTCTCTCACACACCAGCCTCGCTCTCTCTCTCTCTCACACACACAGCAGCCTCGCTCTCTCTCTCTCTCACACACACAGCAACCTCGCTCTCTCTCTCTCTCGCACACAGCAGCCTCGCTCTCTCTCTCTCTCACACACACAGCAGCCTCGCTCGCTCTCTCTCTCACACACCAGCCTCGCGCTCTCTCTCACACACACACACACAGCAGCCTCGCTCTCTCTCTCTCACACACACAGCAGCCTCGCGCTCTCTCTCTCTCTCTCACACACACAGCAGCCTCGCTCTCTCTCTCTCACACACACACACACAGCAGCCTCGCTCTCTCTCTCTCACACACACAGCAGCCTCGCTCTCTCTCTCTCTCACACACAGCAGCCTCGCTCTCTCTCTCACACACACACAGCAGCCTCGCTCTCTCTCTCTCTCTCACACACAGCAGCCTCGCTCTCTCTCTCTCACACACAGCAGCCTCGCTCTCTCTCTCTCTCACACAGCAGCCTCGCTCTCTCTCTCTCTCACACACAGCAGCCTCGCTCTCGCTCTCTCTCGCACACACAGCAGCCTCGCTCTCTCTCGCACACACAGCAGCCTCGCTCTCTCTCGCACACACAGCAGCCTCGCTCTCTCTCTCTCTCACACACAGCAGCCTCGCTCACTCTCTCTCGCATACACGTGCCTCGCTCTCTCTCTCGCACACACACCAGCCTCGCTCTCTCTCGCACACACACCAGCCTCGCTCTCTCTCGCACACACACCAGCCTCGCTCTCTCTCTCTCTCTCACACACAGCAGCCTCGCTCTCTCTCTCTCACACACAGCAGCCTCGCTCTCTCTCTCTCACACACAGCAGCCTCGCTCTCTCTCTCTCTCTCACACACAGCAGCCTCGCTCTCTCTCTCTCACACACACCAGCCTCGCTCTCTCTCTCTCTCACACACCAGCCTCGCTCTCTCTCTCTCTCACACACACAGCAGCCTCGCTCTCTCTCTCTCTCACACACACAGCAGCCTCGCTCTCTCTCTCTCTCGCACACAGCAGCCTCGCTCTCTCTCTCTCTCACACACACAGCAGCCTCGCTCGCTCTCTCTCTCACACACCAGCCTCGCGCTCTCTCTCACACACACACACACAGCAGCCTCGCTCTCTCTCTCTCACACACACAGCAGCCTCGCGCTCTCTCTCTCTCTCTCACACACACAGCAGCCTCGCTCGCTCTCTCTCTCTCTCTGTCACACACCAGCCTCGCTCTCTCTCTCTCTCTCTCACACACACACAGCAACCTCGCTCTCTCTCTCTCACACACACACAGCAGCCTCGCTCTCTCTCTCTCACACACACAGCAGCCGCGCTCTCTCTCTCTCTCACACACAGCAGCCTCGCTCTCTCTCTCACACACACACACACACAGCAGCCTCGCTCTCCCTCTCTCTCTCTCTCACACCTGCCTCGCTCTCTCTCTCTCTCTCTCACACACACAGCAGCCTCTCTCTCTCTCTCTCTCACACACAGCAGCCTCCCTCTCTCTCTCTCTCACACAGCAGCCTCGCTCTCTCTCTCTCACACACACAGCAGCCTCGCTCTCTCTCTCTCACACACACACAGCAGCCTCTCTCTCTCTCTCTCTCTCACACACAGCAGCCTCGCTCTCTCTCTCTCACACACACAGCAGCCTCGCTCTCTCTCTCTCACACACAGCAGCCTCGCTCTCTCTCTCTCTCTCACACACACAGCAGCCTCGCTCTCTCTCTCACACACACACACACAGCAGCCTCGCTCTCTCTCTCTCACACACCAGCCTCGCTCTCTCTCTCTCTCTCTCACACACCAGCCTCGCTCTCTCTCTCTCTCTCTCACACACACAGCAGCCTCTCTCTCTCTCTCACACACACAGCAGCCTCGCTCTCTCTCTCACACACACACACACACACACACACACACACAGCAGCCTCGCTCTCTCTCACACACAGCAGCCTCGCTCTCTCTCTCTCACACACAGCAGCCTCGCTCTCTCTCTCTCACACACAGCAGCCTCGCTCTCTCTCTCTCACACACACAGCAGCCTCGCTCTCTCTCTCTCACACACACAGCAGCCTCGCTCTCTCTCTCTCTCTCTCACACACAGCAGCCTCGCTCTCTCTCTCTCTCACACACAGCAGCCTCGCTCTCTCTCTCTCACACACACAGCAGCCTCGCTCTCTCTCTCTCTCTCACACACACAGCAGCCTCGCTCTCTCTCTCTCTCTCTCTCTCACACACCAGCCTCGCTCTCTCTCTCTCTCTCACACACAGCAGCCTCGCTCTCTCTCTCTCTCACACACACAGCAGCCTCGCTCTCTCTCTCTCTCACACACACAGCAGCCTCGCTCTCTCTCTCTCTCACACACACAGCAGCCTCGCTCTCTCTCTCTCTCTCACACACAGCAGCCTCGCTCTCTCTCTCTCACACACACACACACCAGCCTCGCTCTCTCTCTCACACACACAGCAGCCTCGCTCTCTCTCTCACACACACAGCAGCCTCGCTCTCTCTCTCACACACACAGCAGCCTCGCTCTCTCTCTCTCTCTCTCTCACACACACAGCAGCCTCTCTCTCTCTCTCACACACACAGCAGCCTCGCTCTCTCTCTCACACACACACACACACACACACACACACACAGCAGCCTCTCTCTCTCTCACACACAGCAGCCTCGCTCTCTCTCTCTCACACACAGCAGCCTCGCTCTCTCTCTCTCACACACAGCAGCCTCGCTCTCTCTCTCTCTCACACACAGCAGCCTCGCTCTCTCTCTCTCACACACACAGCAGCCTCGCTCTCTCTCTCTCTCTCACACACACAGCAGCCTCGCTCTCTCTCTCTCTCTCTCACACACCAGCCTCGCTCTCTCTCTCTCTCTCACACACAGCAGCCTCGCTCTCTCTCTCTCTCACACACACAGCAGCCTCGCTCTCTCTCTCTCTCACACACACAGCAGCCTCGCTCTCTCTCTCTCACACACACACACACCAGCCTCGCGCTCTCTCTCTCACACACAGCAGCCTCGCTCTCTCTCTCACACACACAGCAGCCTCGCTCTCTCTCTCTCACACACAGCAGCCTCGCTCTCTCTCTCTCTCTCACACACACAGCAGCCTCGCTCTCTCTCTCTCTCTCACACACACAGCAGCCTCGCTCTCTCTCTCTCTCTCTCACACACCTGCCTCGCTCTCTCTCTCTCTCTCACACACAGCAGCCTCGCTCTCTCTCTCTCTCACACACACAGCAGCCTCGCTCTCTCTCTCTCTCACACACACAGCAGCCTCGCTCTCTCTCTCTCTCACACACACAGCAGCCTCGCTCTCTCTCTCTCTCACACACACAGCAGCCTCGCTCTCTCTCTCTCACACACACACACAGCAGCCTCGCTCTCTCTCTCTCACACACAGCAGCCTCGCTCTCTCTCTCTCACACACAGCAGCCTCGCTCTCTCGCTCACACACAGCAGCCTCGCTCTCTCGCTCACACACAGCAGCCTCGCTCTCTCGCTCACACACAGCAGCCTCGCTCTCTCGCTCACACACAGCAGCCTCGCTCTCTCGCTCACACACAGCAGCCTCGCTCTCTCGCTCACACACAGCAGCCTCGCTCTCTCGCTCACACACAGCAGCCTCGCTCTCTCGCTCACACACAGCAGCCTCGCTCTCTCGCTCACACACAGCAGCCTCGCTCTCTCGCTCACACACAGCAGCCTCGCTCTCTCGCTCACACACAGCAGCCTCGCTCTCTCGCTCACACACAGCAGCCTCGCTCTCTCGCTCACACACAGCAGCCTCGCTCTCTCGCTCACACACAGCAGCCTCGCTCTCTCGCTCACACACAGCAGCCTCGCTCTCTCGCTCACACACAGCAGCCTCGCTCTCTCGCTCACACACAGCAGCCTCACTCTCGCTCTCTCTCACACACAGCAGCCTCGCTCTCTCTCTCTCTCACACACAGCAGCCTCGCTCTCTCTCTCACACACAGCAGCCTCGCTCTCTCGCTCACATACAGCAGCCTCGCTCTCTCTCTCTCGCTCACACACAGCAGCCTCGCTCTCTCTCTCTCACACACACAGCAGCCTCGTTCTCTCTCTCTCTCACACACACAGCAGCCTCGTTCTCTCTCTCTCTCACACACACAGACAGCAGCCTCCCAGACCCCTGGGACCGGTCACTCCCAGACTCTCCCCGACCCCTGGGACCGGTCACTCGCAGACTCTCCCCCGGACCGGTCACTCCCAGACTCTCCCCAGGACCGGTTACTCCCAGACCTTCCCCGGCCCCTCGGCCCGGTCACTCCCCGGCCCCTCGGCCCGGTCACTCCCAGGCCCCTCGGCCCGGTCACTCCCAGGCCCCTCGGCCCGGTCACTCCCAGGCCCCTCGCTGACCCCTCGACCCGGTCACTCCCAGACCCCTCGGCCCGGTCACTCCCGGTCACTCCCCGGCCCCTCGGCCCGGTCACTCCCAGACCCCTCGGCCCGGCCCCTCGCTGACCCCTCGACCCGGTCACTCCCAGACCCCTCGCTGACCCCTCGGCCCGGTCACTCCCAGGCCCCTCGCTGACCCCTCGGCCCGGTCACTCCCAGACCCCTCGCTGACCCCTCGGCCCGGTCACTCCCAGACCCCTCGCTGACCTCTCGGCCCGGTCACTCCCAGACCCCTCGCTGACCCCTCGGCCCGGTCACTCCCAGGCCCCTCGCTGACCCCTCGGCCCGGTCACTCCCAGACCCTCGCTGACCCCTCGGCCGTACAGATACAGCAGACGGCACTGGTTCTGTTTTAGTTCTGTGCAGGTACCTTCCGGCCTCCCCACTTCCCTGGAGGGTCAGTGTCCGGAGTCTGCTCCGGCCTCCGGCCGCCGTCCCACAGGAACCTGGGCACTTGGGTCTGGACTGCGGTGCATTGAACATTTTTGACGAGGACTGACCGACGGTTGTGGGGTATACGGCGACGAACCGCGACCTCCTTACCTGGCGTTGATGAGGTACTGAGCCAGGCTGATGTTGGCTGGAGATCCGGTGATGGTGATCTGTCGGTCAGTCGATCCCTCCACTGGGTTTGAGATCTTAATCTGCGCCCCAGACATCTGCCGGATCTCATTGATCTTACTCCCCTGACGTCCAATAATGCATCCGATCAACTGGGGGGGGGGAGAGGGAGAGAGAGAGAGGGGGAGAGAGAGAGAGGGAGGGAGAGAGGGAGGGAGAGAGAGGGAGAGAGAGAGGGGGGAGAGAGAGAGGGAGGGAGAGAGAGGGAGAGAGAGAGAGAGAGAGAGAGGGAGGGAGGGAGGGGGAGGGAGAGAGGGAGGGAGAGAGAGAGAGAGGGAGAGAGAGGGGGAGAGAGGGAGAGAGAGGGGGAGGGAGGGAGAGAGAGGGAGGGAGAGAGGGAGGGAGAGAGAGGGGAGAGAGAGAGAGAAACACAAACATCAGAGACTGGCGGGGTGGGGGCACAGAGGGCAGGGAGGAGAGGTGCAGAGGGCAGGGAGAGAGGGGGCTTGGATGGAGGGAGGGGAGGTGCAGAGAGAGGGAAGGAGGGAAGGTGCAGAAGGAAGTAGGAGGGGGAGGTGCAGTGGGAAGGAGGAGGGGGTGGTGCAGAGGGAGGGGAGGGGAGGGGGTGGTGCAGAGGGAGGGGAGGGGAGGGGGTGGTGCAGAGGGAGGGGAGGGGAGGGGGTGGTGCAGAGGGAGGGGAGGGGAGGGGGTGGTGCAGAGGGAGAGGAGGGGAGGGGGTGGTGCAGAGGGAGGGGAGGGGAGGGGGTGGTGCAGAGGGAAGGAGGAGGGGGTGGTGCAGAGGGAAGGAGGAGGGGGTGGTGCAGAGGGAGGGGGTGGTGCAGGGGGAGGGGAGGGGGTGGTGCAGAGGGAAGGAGGAGGGGGTGGTGCAGAGGGAGGGGAGGGGAGGGGAGGGGGTGGTGCAGAGGGAGGGGAGGGGAGGGGGTGGTGCAGAGGGAGGGGAGGGGAGGGGGTGGTGCAGAGGGAAGGAGGAGGGGGTGGTGCAGAGGGAAGGAGGAGGGGGTGGTGCAGAGGGAGGGGGTGGTGCAGGGGGAGGGGAGGGGGTGGTGCAGAGGGAAGGAGGAGGGGGTGGTGCAGAGGGAGGGGAGGGGAGGGGCTGGTGCAGAGGGAGGGGAGGTCGGAGAGCTGAGGGAGGTGGGGACAGCTGACTTATCCCCCCCTCCCTCATTAATCCCTCCAGCCGGCCATACTCACGTCATTTGGAATTGCAATTTCATGTGAACTGGTCTGAGTGGAATCCAAACCTGTTCCAGAGAGAGAGAGAGACAGAGTCAGGGGAAGGGAGGGAGGGACAGGGTCATCATACAGCAGCAGACCAGCAACTGGACCCATCTCCCCGAACCCACCCCTCCACCTCCCCAAATGAGCAACACAGTCCCACACCAGGGAAACAGGGTCAGGGCGAGACACGGGGGCAGAGACAGACAGAGCAAGCGAGCGACAGAGAGCAAGCAAGCGATAGAGAGAGCGAGCGACAGAGAGAGAGAGCGTGCGATAGAGAGAGAGAGCGCGACAGAGAGAGAGAGAGATAGAGAGGGCGCGCGCGACAGAGAGAGAGAGAGAGCAAGCGCGCACGTCAGAGAGAGAGAGCGTGCGACAGAGAGAGCGAGAGAGAGAGCGAGCGCGCGACAGAGAGAGCGAGCGCGCGACAGAGAGAGAGAGCGTGCGTGACAGAGAGAGCGCGCGTGACAGAGAGAGAGAGCGCGCGTGACTGAGAGAGAGCGCGCGTGACAGAGAGAGAGAGCGCGTGACAGAGAGAGAGAGCGCGCGTGACAGAGAGAGAGCGCGCGTGACAGAGAGAGAGAGCGCGCGTGACAGAGAGAGCGCGCGCGTGACAGAGAGAGAGGGGGGGCGCGCGACAGACAGAGAGAGAGAGAGCGAGCGACAGAGAGAGAGAGGCGGGGAGAGCGAAGACAGACAGAGAATGAGAGATGGAGAGTCGGGGGTGGGTGGCGGATAGAGCCTGGAAGTGGCACGTGATTCATTTCAAACAACCCGACTGCGCCCCCTCGCCCCCACCCCGAGCTAGAGACAGACAGATGAGCAGACACTGAGTCTCCCACCCCACCCTAAAGACTGACCTGAGTATCCAGGACTGGTCTGTCCCACGGGGGTGAAAGGGGTTTGCTGCATTGCGAGCTGGTGTAACTTGGTGAGCTGTGGGAGTCAAAGTCAGCAATGTTAACACTGGGTTAGAGAGGGAGGGAGGGAGAGGGAGCAGGAGGGAGGGAGAGAGAGGAGAGGGAGAGGGAGGCAGAGAGAGAGGGAGAGGGAGAGAGAGAGAGAGAGAGGGAGGGAGGGAGAGAGGGAGGGAGAGAGGGAGGGAGAGAGGGAGGGAGGGAGGGAGGGAGGGAGAGAGGGAGGGAGGGAGAGAGGGAGGGAGAGAGGGAGGGAGGGAGGGAGGGAGGGAGGGAGGGAGGGAGGCAGAGAGAGAGAGAGAGAGGGAGGGAGGGAGAGGGGGAGGGAGGGAGAGGGGGAGGGAGGGAGGGAGGGAGGGAGGGAGGCAGAGAGAGAGAGAGAGAGGGAGGGAGGGAGGGAGAGGGGGAGGGAGGGAGAGGGGGAGGGAGGGAGAGGGGGAGGGAGAGCACTACAGGATGTGAATGACTAACAGTAACCAGACACGGTACCAGGGCCAAAGCCTGGCAATTCTCCTCTGTCCTCCCTCCAGTTCAATCACAATCACATCCTTACTGTAGCACACATTACCCCAGCTGTGTTGTCATTATGGACAGCTCCAACATAACCTCCCCAGCTGTTACAGATCCACGTACGTGTCACCCGCACAATCCTTCTTCAGCACCCCATTATCCTCTCCTGTCACCTTCTGGGATCTGCGCGCAATCACCCCGACACCTCTCTGGTATCCTGGTCATCGGGTATACCCTGGACATGTCAGGGATCTAGGAGGGGGCATCCTAGGTATCTGACAAACACGTCTCTCCCTGCTCCCCCAATCCCCGGGCCAGATCCAAATCCCATTCCTGATTCCGATGGGCACAGTCTCAGAGCACCACTCTGTCACACGTGCTCTCTCCTCAGTGTACCAAGGACAGGAGGGTGGGGGCCGGGAGATGGGCAGGGAACTGACCACAGGGGTGCGGCCAGAAATTTCAGCCAACTGACCACCCTGACCTGCACCTACGTGATGAACAGCAGCTCACCCCAGACCCAGGGGCCCCTACGCCATCATCACCCCGAATCCTCAGCACCTCCCCCAGCGGATTACCCCGGTGCGTTAGAGAGACACCCCCACCCCCACAGGGCTCAAACAGAACATCACCACCTCAGCTGCGATGTGCGTCGCGATAGAACGACAAGCGTGCAAGCAGGGGGTCTGCGCAAAGCGACGCGCGTCGCTGAACGAGTTAATAAAAACGAGAACTCACATCAGGATGTGGAATAGCAAACTGCCCCTGAATGGTGTAGGCCTGTAACGAGAGAGAGAGAGGGGTGGGGGGTTGGGGGGGAGAGAGAAACGGAACAGAAGCAACCATCAATAAATCAAACAAAACTAGCAGCAATCTCTTTCTCTCTCAGCGACATTAACTTCCGCACACGCTCGACAGTACACCAGACTCGCCGGATTTAACCGAACGCATTAAGAATTAAGGTGATAGCACCTGTCTTGTTTTTTTTGACGTTAACCGGACAAGTCTTACCTGGCCGCCGGCAAAGATGACAGGTGCCGAAACTGGCTTGGGACGATAGGGGACGGTGATCCCTTTTGGAGAGGACTGCTTGAAGACAGAACGAGAGAGAGGGAGGCAGAGCAAGTCAGGGGGATACAGCAAAACCCAGTCACCCTCCCAGGATCGCAGCGCATGATGGGACACGGGGAGTGGGGACAGAAGGGGGAAACTCACGCTCTGCACCTACCCCTCCCGCACTCACCCCCTTTCCTCTCCCTCTTCCCCCAAACCCCCAGTCTGTCTCATACACACTCATAACCCTTCACTCAAACACCCCTCTACCTCTCGTGCACAATCTACCGCTCCCCCCCCTCCACAAACCCCTTTCTGCTCTCTCTCTCTCACACACTCACCCCCTCCCCTCCCACCACCACCCCTCACAGCCCACTCCCCCTCGCACACACTCACCCCCACCCTCTCCCTCACCCCCCCCCGTACACACATACACTGCTCCCCCATCTCCACCCCACACAGCCCGCTCCCTCTCACACACCCCACCCTCTCCCTCACCCCCCCATACACACATACACCCCTCCCCCATCTCCACCCCACACAGCCCGCTCCCCCTCACACACACTCACCCCCACCCTCTCCCTCACCCGCCCGTACTCACATACACCCCTCCCTCATCTCCACCCCACACAGCCCGCTCCCTCTCACACACCCCCACCCTCTCCCTCACCCTCACCCCCCCCATACACACATACACCCCTCCCCCATCTCCACCCCACACAGCCCGCTCCCCCTCACACACACTCACCCCCACCCTCTCCCTCACCCCCCCGTACTCACATACACCCCTCCCTCATCTCCACCCCACACAGCCCGCTCCCCCTCACACACTCCCCCCACACCTCCCCATACTCACATACACCCCTCCCCCATCTCCACCCCACACAGCCCGCTCCCCCTCACACACCCCCACCCTCTCCCTCACCCCCCCCGTACACACATACACTGCTCCCCCATCTCCACCCCACACAGCCCGCTCCCTCTCACACACCCCCACCCTCTCCCTCACCCTCACCCCCCCATACACACATACACCCCTCCCCCATCTCCACCCCACACAGCCCGCTCCCCCTCACACACACTCACCCCCACCCTCTCCCTCACCCCCCCCGTACACACATACACCCCTCCCCCATCTCCACCCCACACAGTCCGCTCCCTCTCACACACCCCCATCCTCTCCCTCACCCCCCCGTACTCACATACACCCCTCCCTCATCTCCACCCCACACAGCCTGCTCCCTCTCGCGCACGCTCATCCCTTCTCTCCTGCCCCCCCCGCCTGTACACACACACACACTCATCCCCACCCTCTCTCACCCCCCCGTACTCACATATACCCCTCCCCCATCTCCACCCCACACAGCCCGCTCCCCCTCACACACACTCATCCCCACCCTCTCTCACCCCCCCATATACACATATACCCCTCCCCCATCTCCACCCCACACAGCCCGCTCCCCCTCACACACACTCATCCCCACCCTCTCTCACCCCCCCGTACTCACATATACCCCTCCCCCATCTCCACCCCACACAGCCTGCTCCCTCTCACACACACTCATCCCCACCCTCTCTCACCCCCCCGTACTCACATATACCCCTCCCCCATCTCCACCCCACACAGCCTGCTCCCTCTCACACACACTCATCCCCACCCTCTCGTACACACTCACCTCTACCCTCTCCCTCACACCCCTCCCTGCTCTGTACGCGATCATCCCTCCCTCACCTCTCCCTGCCTTCCCCGTTCCCCCCCCCAAACTCGAAACTCTCTCGCTACCTCGAGAATGACCACGCAGATCTGCTTGGCACACTCAATGATGGAGGCCGGGGTCCCAGCGATGGTGATGGCCCTCTCTGTTGAGTTTGGAAGCATGTCTCCAGCCACCTGAACCTGGGCTCCTGTGGACTGTTGGTTCGAGGTTGGGGAAGTGGGGGAGGAGGTGGGAGAGAACGAGAGAGAGAGCGCCAAGTGTCAGCCACTTTCGGACAGACTGCTGCCGCTACGTCCCCTCAGCCAGCTCCCCCCCCTTCTCCCTCCCCCCTCAGGGACTGACTAACCCGAGCATCCGGACAACACCCTGTCCCACCCAACACCTCCCCTCCTCCACCCAGTGGCTCGGATCAAACTTCTACCCTTTCTCCTGCCTTACCCCGAGTTGACGCCCCACCGCCCCCTCCCGCCGGTGGTGGGACCCCAGCTCAATCCCCACCCCCGCCCTCCCAACAAGCCTAGAGTCGGGGCCGGACAGACCCGTTCCGAGCGCAAACCGGGAAATACTACAGAGAGAGAGACGCCGCAGAGTAGCGCGGAAATCCGAAACCTGATACCAGCGGAAAAGACTGGAGAAACTCAGCAGGAGGGAACAGCTCAGGTTTCACAGCTCAGGGGGCTGGGGGGGGTGACAGAGAGAGGGATAGGGAGGGGGTGTAGGGGGCTGGAGGAGGGGGTGACACACACAGAGATAGGGAGGGGGTGTAGGGGGCTGGAGGGGGTGACACACACAGATAGGGAGGGGGTGTAGGGGGCTGGAGGGGGTGACAGAGAGAGAGATAGGGAGGGGGTGTAGGGGGTTGGAGGGGGTGACACACACAGAGACAGGGAGGTGGTGTAGGGGACTGGAGGAGGGGGTGACAGAGAGAGAGAGATAGGGAGGGGGTGTAGGGGGCTGGAGGGAGTGACACACACAGAGATAGGGAGGGGGTGTAGGGGGCTGGAGGGGGGTGACATACACAGAGATAGGGAGGGGGTGTAGGGGGCTGGAGGGGGTGACACACACATAGGGAGGGGGTGTAGGGGGCTGGAGGGGGTGACAGAGAGAGAGATAGGGAGGGGGTGTAGGGGGCTGGAGGGGGTGACACACACAGAGACAGGGAGGTGGTGTAGGGGACTGGAGGAGGGGGTGACAGAGAGAGAGAGATAGGGAGGGGGTGTAGGGGGCTGGAGGGAGTGACACACACAGAGATAGGGAGGGGGTGTAGGGGGCTGGAGGGGGTGACACACACAGAGATAGGGAGGGGGTGTAGGGGGTGACAGTGATAGGAAAGGAGTGTAGGGAGCTACAGCAGGTCGCAGAGAGGGAAGGGTGCATAGGGCTGGAGAAGATGGTGAGGGAGATGGGGAGGAGTTAGTAGAGGGCTGGAGGGGGTGGTGAGGGAGTTAGGGAGGAGGGCGTATGGGGCTGAGGAGGTGACACTGAGACAGGGAGGGGTCTGGAAGAGGTAACACAACGATCGCGCTTTAACTGTTTCGTCCATTAAACCCACCATGTCTATGGTGACCAACAAAGTCCAAAGCACAGCGATCACACTCACTGGCTGCACACTCAGAGCAGGAACCTAACCCTCATTGCAAGCACAGTTTACACAGCTGCTCGCTTGAGGAGTGCATAGTGGTTCTCACAGACAATCTGGACCTGGACAGTGACGTGCAGGTTGTTCCAAGGGGCTGTTAAACCTGTGGACCAGTTATTAACGATTAAGGGGCTTCCTCTTGCTAACAACTATGCGATTGCCTCTGAGACTACAAACAGCTCAATTATAGATCGAGCGATCTCCCTGTTCTCTGCAGTAAAAGCACAATCTGAACTAAATAACCTTTCCTGTGCTGAGTTGCAGACATTGACGAGATGAGGAAGGGTGGGAATATCTGGAGAAGGATGAGTGAGAAATCCCGCCTCCCGATTCTGACAGCGACAGGGTTAGAGTTACCTCTCGAATCTCCTTGATCTTGCAGCCTCCCTTCCCGATGAGAGAGCCACACTGGCTGGCGGGAATGACAATCCGCAGAGTGACCGGTGGCTGGCTCGAGGCAGTGCTGTTGACCATGGCGCTGTTGATGTCCTGGGCGGACGGTAAAAAGCACAGCGTTAACCAAGACCCTGTGAAAACGCTTTCAACACCAGGTGCTGGAAATTTTCCCCACTGTCCTCCTGCCCCCACACCCATGGCGTGCCGGGTAATACACCCAGTGACCTCCATCGAATGTCCAGTTCAGAGGACACCCCATCACGGGTCAAGGGCGCAGAAACCTCTTACCTCTTCTAGCTTGTGCGTTATCATCGAGAACGCCTTGAAAATGGCACTCGTGGGTCCGGACAGCGTCACGATGCGCTCCGGACAGTTCCCTTCGGAGATATTGATGCGGGCTCCACTCTGCAGGGGGGAGGGGGGAAAGAGAGAGAGACGAAGAGAGAAGAGTTGACAGACCCCGAAACGTCATCACCCACCCCTCGTACTTGCCGGTGGCTCTCACACTCACCTCCTCTCGCATCTTTTTGACGGTCTCTCCTTTCTGCAGGAAGGGGACGGAGAGGGGGAAGAACAGGGTTAGTCGGAGAAACACAGGACCCCGTACGTGAAATAAACAACGCAGCAAGGATTGGGACAGAATAGTGTAACTAACCTTTCCGATGATGCTTCCCACCTCCTGCAGAGAGAGAGAGAAGGAAAACACAGTCAATGATCCATCAGGGAAGTTAAAATCGCACTCTTTAAGAAAGACCAGTGGCCCAAGATTGTCTGGTGTTTTAAATTTCATAACATCAATGACCTGTCTCTCTCACACACACCCACCCACCCGTTACCCTGACCAGAATCTCAGAGTGGACAGAGACCATTCGGCCCATCTGGCATGCCCCAACTTACTGAAGGACATCCCACCCGCACCAAATTCACATAAACCAGCACTTACCATAGAGTTACCTACCTGAACCTGCACATCCCTGGGCACTATGGGGACAACTTAGCACGGCCAATCCCACCCTAATCTGCACATCCCTGGGCACTACGGGGACAATTTAGCACGGCCAATCCCACCCTAA
Source organism: Hemiscyllium ocellatum (assembly GCF_020745735.1). Lineage (NCBI taxonomy): Eukaryota > Metazoa > Chordata > Chondrichthyes > Orectolobiformes > Hemiscylliidae > Hemiscyllium > Hemiscyllium ocellatum. The sequence continues at coordinate 396,907 of NW_026867592.1, read as the reverse complement.
CCTGCACCTCCCTGGACACTACGGGACAATTTAGCACGGCCAATCCCACCCTAACCTGTACATCCCTGGGCACTACGGGGACAATTTAGCACGGCCAATCCCACCCTAACCTGCACATCCTGGGCACTACGGGGACAATTTATCACGTCCAATCCCACCCTAATCTGCACATCCCTGGGCACTATGAGGACAATTTAGCACGGCCAATCCCACCCTAACCTGCACATCCCTGGGCACTACGGGGACAATTTAGCACGGCCAATCCCACCCTAACCTGCACATCCCTGGGCACTACGGGGACAATTTATCACGTCCAATCCTACCCTAACTTGCACATCCCTGGGCACTACGGGGACAATTTAGCACGGCCAATCCCACCCTAACCTGCACCTCCCTGGACACTACGGGACAATTTAGCACGGCCAATCCCACCCTAATCTGCACATCCCTGGACACTACGGGGCAATTTAGCACGGCCAATCCCACCCTAATCTGCACATCCCTGGGCACTATGAGGACAATTTAGCACGGCCAATCCCACCCTAACCTGCACCTCCCTGGACACTACGGGACAATTTAGCACGGCCAATCCCACCCTAATCTGCACATCCCTGGACACTATGGGACAATTTAGCACGGCCAATCCCACCCTAACCTGCACATCCCTGTGCCTATTTCTTATTATTGATGATCTATAAGATTCTTACACATGACCCCAGAGTCTTTAAGAACAAGGGAAATTCCAGAAGAATCCAATAGCAGAATTATTGGGACAGAGATTTTTGCTGTTGGTGGGAACTAAAACCAGCCAAGTTGAGATGTGAGGCTTTAATTTGAGAGGGCCTGATTTTGGCTGCTACGTTGAATTTAGCTTAAATCACTTTCAGTACTTGTTTGTCGGTGAGATTTCTGAATAAGTAGCTGAACTAAGGGTATTTTTTTTTAAGATTAGATTACTACAGTATGGAAACAGGCCCTTCGGCCCAACAAGTCCACACCAACCCGCCAAAGCGCAACCCACCCATACCCCTACATTTACCCCTTACCTAACACTACGGGCAATTTAGCATGGCCAATTCACCTGACCCGCACAGCTTTGTGACTGTGGGAGGAAACCGGAGCACCCGGAGGAAACCCATGCAGACACGGGGAGAACGTGCAAACTCCACACAGTCAGGCGCCTGAGTCAAGAATTGAACCCAGGTCTCAGGCGCTGTGAGGCAGCAGTGCTAACCACTGTGCCACCGTGGCGCCCATCTTCTGGGGATGAATGCACAGAATCAGGCACTCTGACAAATAACAGCGCCCCATGCCAGTAGGCAGTAATTACGTACCTGTATTTCTATCAGGCAGACGATAAGGAAGGACCAACACATATCTGAAGGTATTACTGCACGAAGACAGACAACTACTCTCCACTGAGCTCCCTTCATTGCCGTCAGCAAGCAGTACTCCGTCCCCCACAAACGCACAGAACCACCCCCACCCCCACCCACCGGTACGCGATTTCAATACTCCTCACCTTGCCGTGCATCAGGAGGCGGAGACTGAGGGTGACGTTCAATCCACTTTCAACAGCAGATTCCATGATCCAATGTCCGCAGCTGACGGTAACACAGAGTCAATCAGTCCACAGCAAACACGGGGCGTTCCTGTGAGGGAGCAGGCACAGGGAGAACAGTCACCGTCTGTGGGAACCACTCAACACCATACCACACCGACCCCTCCCACCCCTCCGTCCTGTCTCCGTGAGAAGACGGGGGGGGAGGGGGCGGAGGGGTTGGGTTAACACGGGGAACAGACAGGAAAAGGGGAGGACTGCAGATGTCGGAGAGTCAGAGCTGAGAAGTGTGGTGCTGGAAAAGCTCAGCAGTGCAGGCAGCATCCGAGGAGCAGGAGAGTCGGCGTTCTGGGCATCCGCACTGTGTCAGGAACGTGGAAGGGGAGGGCTGTTCTGAAGGAGAGGGGTCACCGGACCCAAAACGTTAACTCCAAAATTTCTTCACAGATGCAGCCAGACCCGCTGAGAATTTCCTGCAAATACTGTTTTTTGTTATAGGTTACATATTCCATACATTGACCCCAGGATGGTTTATACCCCAGTTCCCCTCCCTCTCTGGGTCACAGTGGGTTATATATTCCATACATTGACCCCAGGATGGTTTATACCCCAGTTCCCCTCCCTCTGCGGGTCACAGCAGGTTATATATTCCATACATTGACCCCAGGATGGTTTATACTCCTGTCCCCCTCCCTCTCTGGGTCACAGCAGGTTATATATTCCATACACTGACCCCAGGATGGTTTATACTCCTGTCCCCCTCCCTCTCTGGGTCACAGTGGGTTATATATTCCATACATTGACCTCAGGATGGTTTATACTCCTGTCCCCCTCCCTCGGGGTCACAGTGGGTTATATATTCCATACATTGACCTCAGGATGGTTTATACTCCTGTCCCCCTCCCTCTGGGTCACAGTGGGTTACATATTCCATACACTAACCCCAGGATGGTTTATACTCCCGTCTCCCTCCCTCTGCTGGTCACAGTGGGTTATATATTCCATACATTGACCCAGGATGATGTATACTCCTGTCTCCCTCCCTCTGGGTCACAGTGGGTTATATATTCCATACATTGACCCCAGGATGGTTTATACTCCTGTCCCCCTCCCTCTCTGGGTCACAGTGGGTTATATATTCCATACACTGACCCCAGGATGGTTTATACTCCTGTCCCCCTCCCTCTCTGGGTCACAGTGGGTTATATATTCCATACACTGACCCCAGGATGGTTTATACTCCTGTCCCCCTCCCTCTCTGGGTCACAGTGGGTTATATATTCCATACACTGACCCCAGGATGGTTTATACTCCTGTCCCCCTCCCTCTGCGGGTCACAGTGGGTTATATATTCCATACATTGACCCCAGGATGGTTTATACTCCCGTCTCCCTCCCTCTGCGGGTCACAGCGGGTTATATATTCCATACATTGACCCCAGGATGATGTATACTCCTGTGCCCCTCCCTCTGCGGGTCACAGTCGGTTATATATTCCATACACTGACCCCAGGATAGTTTATACTCCTGTCTCCCTCCCTCTGGGTCACAGTGGGTTATATATTCCATACATTGACCCCAGGATGATGTACACTCCTGTCCCCCTCCCTCGGGGTCACAGTGGGTTATATATTCCATACACTGACCCCAGGATGGTTTATACTCCTGTCTCCCTCCCTCTGGGTCACAGTGGGTTATATATTCCATACATTGACCCCAGGATGGTTTATACCCCAGTTCCCCTCCCTCAGGGTCACAGTGGGTTATATATTCCATACACTGACCCCAGGATGGTTTATACTCCTGTCTCCCTCCCTCTGGGTCACAGTGGGTTATATATTCCATACACTGACCCCAGGATGGTTTATACCCCAGTTCCCCTCCCTCTGGGTCACAGTGGGTCATATATTCCATACATTTACCCCAGGATGGTTTATACTCCCGTCTCATTCCCTCTGCGGGTCACAGCGGGTTATATATTCCATACATTGACCCCAGGATGGTTTATACTCCTGTCCCCCTCCCTCTGCGGGTCACAGTGGGTTATATATTCCATACATTGACCCCAGGATGGTTTATACTCCTGTCCCCCTCCCTCTGCGGGTCACAGTGGGTTATATATTCCATACATCGACCCCAGGATGGTTTATACTCCTGTCCCCCTCCCTCTGTTGCGTCACAGAGAGTTTTCTATTCTATACACCTAGATCAGAATGATTTACTCTCCTGTGCTCCTCTGTCTCTGGGTCACAGCAGGTTATATATTGTATACATTTACATCAGCATTTTTCACTCTTGTATCTCTCTCTCTGGGTCAGAGCAGGTTATATATTCTATTCATTTAGATCAGAATTATTCACTCTCCTATCTCCTCCTCTCTGGGAGCGAGCAGCTTAGATATTCTATACATTTACATCAGAATTAAGTAACCTTCTATTGCCCTCTCTCTTTCTGGGTCAGAGTAGTTTATATATTCTATACATTTATTATCAGAATTATTCACTCGCCTGACTCCCTTCCCCTCTCTGGGACAGAGCGGCTTATATATTCTATATATTTACATCAGAATTATTCATTTGCATATTCCCCCTTTCTGGGTCATAGGTTATATATTCTATACATTTACCATCAAAATTACTCACTCTCCTGACTCCTTTCCTCTCTATGGGACAGAGTGGGTTATATATTCTATATATTTAGATCAGAATTATTTACACTCCTGTCCCTCTCTCTCTTGGTCAGAGCAGGTTATATATTCTATACATTTACATCAGGATTACTTACCCTCCTGACTCCCTCCCTCCCTCTCTCTGGGTCACAGCAGGTTATATATTCCATACATTTACACCAGCATTATTCATTTACCTAGTCCCCCTCTCTCTGGGTCACAGCACATTATATATTCTATACATTTATCATCAGAATTATTCACTCTCCTGACTCCCTCCCTCTCTCTGGGTCAGAGCACACTATATATTCTGTACATTTACATCAGATTTATTTACTCACCTGTCCCTTTCTCTCTCTCCCGGGGATAGATATATAGATATATATATATAATAAAACACATACGTTGCTATGGCATGGATCGGTATGTGGAGGAAAAGAACAGGCAGGCAATTCCATGCCAACCACGATACTGTTCCTAATTTCTCCTTCCTGACTGCACATGGTCCATATCCCTGCACTCCTTCCCTGTTCACTTCTGTCTAAATGACACTGCAGCTGTATCTACCTCCCCCACCTCCCCCTGGTTCCAGGCACCCACCACCCTCTCTGTGAAAACAAACCTGTCTCGCGAATCTCCTTTTTAACCTCCCCCCCCCCCCCCCCCCCTCCGCCTTAAACCCACGCTGTCCAGTATTTGGAGATTCCCACCCCGGGGGTGCGGTAGAAAGGCCCTGACAATCCACACCTCAGGAGTTTTCACGCACTTGTAGGCAATGCCCTCCAATCCAGGTCACGGTCTGGGAAACCCCGTTCACAAAGCCTCCACATCTTGCCTACGGCGTGGTGACCCGAACTACACACGCCACTCCCTCCCAATGTGTTCAGACTTAAGGTCTGATACAGTTGCCAGGTGTGATACTGACTGAAATCGGGTGGGGATCACCCTTCCTGGTTTGGTGATTCAGGATCACCCCTCCTGTCGAGGGAAGGGAGCGAGCGTTTGAGTGGGGGAGGGGGTGGGGTTAGGAAGCTGTGGGTGTGTACATATTTACTACAAGACAGCAATCAGGGCTTCCCCTGCCTTCGTCCACCTCCCTTCCCCTTCCCCAACCCCCCCTCCCCAGTTACAAACACCACCTAAAGCGACATCGATTATCTATTCTCTCACCTGCTTCCTCTTCCTGGTTGCTCTTGGGTCTTTGGGGGAAGTGGGAGAGTGGGGGTGGATGGGGGGGTGGGAATGGGGGAGAAGTCGAATGGGAGGGGGCCAGGGGGGAGGGGGGAGGGGGAAGGGGAGGGAGGTAAAGCGGGACGTTGTCTTCACGGTTTAGGTGTTATGATCGCTCTTTCCGCTGAACAGAGAGAGAGAGAGCTGGTGGGGGGTATTGGGGTGGGTGCGGGTGGGTGAGGATGTGTATATATTAGTTTATGTATCATTTCAGGGTTCGCCTGTTTTTTTTTATCCCCCCTCCATCCCGGTTTGTAACATGGTCTACGTTAATATCTGTGCGCTCACCTGTTTCCTCCTCCTGGCAGGTCAGCGATGGGGTGGGGTGGGGTAGGGTGGGGTGGGGGGAGTGGGAGATAAATAGAGGGACGCTGTCTTCCTCGTTTTGATGTTACGATCACTCTTTCCGCTGGGGGGAGAGAGAGAGAGAGAGAGAGAGAGAGCCGGGGTCGAGGTTGGGGGAAGGGGGGATTGTTTTTTGGGGGTAGGGGTGGGGGGAAGGTGAAAGGGTTGGGTGAGGATGTTTCCGCATTAGTCAGGAGATTTTATACTCGGCTTGACCTCACCCTACCCCCCCCTCAAGGACACAACGTGATCTGACACAACACTGAAGATCCATTTCCTCACCTGTTTCCTTACTCCGTCACAGAGTGAAGTGGCGATGACAGAGGGAGATGGTGAAGGGGGGAGAGGGAGGGGGGAGAAACACTGCCTTCCTGGCCTTTGATGGTACGGTTATTATTTCTGGGGGGAGGCGGAAGGGAATGAGAGGATACATTTCAGGGTCATTCCGCTATCCCCTGCCCCAACACGCTGACATCCACATTCTTACCTGCGTCCTCCGCCCGGTGAAAGGCGAGATTGGTCTTCTCTGAGTTTTTGATGTTAGGATCACTCCTCTCTGGGGGCGGCTGGGAGTGGGGAATGAAGAGATGTCAGGAATATCCGGCCCCACTCCCAGCCTCCCAAAGGTTACAGAACAACATCGACATCAATAGGCGCCCCCAGCGACTTACCAGGCTGGTGTTTTCGGGGGGGGGGGGTGGTGGGATTTGACATTGTGATTGCTCTTTCCTGCTGTAGAGTGGCCGACGGGGAATGAGAACGCGTCAGGGTCATCTCCCCCGCACTCTGATACGACAAACAAACATCCGAAACCTACCTACCTCCCCTGTTTTCTCCTGGTGATGGCGGGAAGTCACCCTTCCTTGGCTTTTAAATTTCGGTATTTGACGTTATGATGCCTTTCTCTGTGACGCAGAGGGGGTTGGGGCTGAGTGAGGAGATCAGGCTGTTCTTCTCCCCCTCTGCTCCCACAAAAAGGTTACAGAACAGCATCTATCTTCTGCACAGCTTTCTCCATCCCAGAGTTAGCGAGGGGGAGTTGCCTCACTTGGCCCCAGCTCCCTCTAAACCCTTCCTGTTCCTGTCCCCCCATCCACCTTTTAAATGCTGTCATTGTACCAGCCCCCACCCCTTCCTCTGGCATCTCCTCCCACACACGCACCACCCTCTGGGGGAAAAAGCTTTCCCTCGGGTCCCTTTCCCCCATCTCACCTTAAACCTACATCCTCTAGTTCTGGACTCACCCCACCCCAGGGGGAAAAAACCATGTCCATTTACCCTATCCACACCCCTCGTGATGTTATAAACCTCTATAAGGTCACCCCTCAGCCTCCGACGCTCCAGGGAAAACAGCCCCAGCCTGTCCAGCCTCTCCCTGTAGCTCAAACCCTCCAACCATGGCAACATCCTCGTAAATCTTTTCTGAACCCTTTCAAGTTTAGCATCATTCCTATGAGAGAGAGACCAGAATTGAACACACTATCCCAAAAATCCTGTACAGCCATAGCATGTCCTCCCAACTCCTGTACTCAATACTCTGACCAATAAAGGAAAGCATACCAAACCCCTCCTTCACTACCCTATCTACCTGCGACTCCACTTTCAAGGAGCTATGACCCTGCACTCCAAGGTCTCTTTGATCAGCAACACTCCCTAGGACCTTACCATTAAGTGGATAAGTCCTGCTAAGATTTGTTTTCCCAAAATGCAGCACCTCACATTTATCTGAATTAAACTCCATCTGCCACTTCTCAGCCCATTAGCCCATCTGGTCCAGATCCTGTTGTAATCTGAGGTAACCCTCTTCGCTGTCCCACTACACCTCCAATTCTGGGGTCATCTGCAAACTTAATAACCACACCGCCTACATTCACATCCAAATCATTTATATAAATGACGATAAGTAGAGGGGCCCAGCACCGATCCTTGTGGCACTCCACTGGTCACAGGCCTCCAGTCTGAAAAACAACCCTCCACCACCACCCTCTGTCTTCTACCTTTGAGCCAGTTCTGTCTCCATGTGGCTAGCTCTCCCTGTATTCCCTGAGATCTAACCTTGCTAACTTGTCTCCCATGGGGAACCTTCCTCCATGCTGGGGTTTCGGGGTGGGGCAAGTAGTTGCCTCACACCAGGTTTCGATGTTACGGTCGCTCTTTCTGGGGTGAAGCAGTGGGGGGTGTGGGGGGGGGGGGGGGGAGAGGACATTTTAGGATTTATCCCACCACAGAAGTGTTAACACCTATGTCCTACCTGTTTTCATCCCGCTGGCAATGGTTGCCGGGGGCTGGGAGATGGGGAGAGGGTAAAGTTGCTTCACACGGGTTTTCAATGTTATGATCACTCTTCCCGGGGTGAAGCAGTGAGAGTGGGTGGAAACGAAGACACACTGGGTGCTGTTCTACACCACCACCCCCCCACCCCCACAAAATCATAAGCATTAACAACTATTTCTCCAGGCAGTTGTTGTGGGAGGGATGGGAGGAGGGTTTGCCTCACGCCGGTTTTCAACGTTATGATTGCTCTTTCCGAAGTGGGGGGTGGGGAAATTAGGATTTATTGAGGGTTATTTACCCTCCTCTCCTCTCCCCCCCACCCCACCAATGCAAAACATAAGCATTACCATCTATTTCTCATGTTTTTTTTCTCCTTTCTGGCAATGGGAGAACATTGCCTCACGCACGCACACGCACACACACACACGGGGTTTTCCACGTTATGATCGCTCTTACCCCGGGAGCAAAGTGGAAATGAGAGATTATTGTCGGGCTGTGGAGGAATTATTCTCACCCAGGAACACCAACTTGGCACCTGTTTCCTCCCTCCTGGTGACAGGAGAGGGGACAGAAAGTTGCCTTACCCCACACACACACACACACACACACACGCTCGCGATGTTATGATTGCTCTTCCCCGAACCAGAAACGAGGGATTGATTAAGGGGGATGGGGGTTGAATTATTCTCACCCAACACCCCCCCCCCCTCACACACACACACAAAAAACCCACACTTAACAGCTGCTTCCTCCCTCCTGGGTGTCGGGGGAGGGAAGATTACCTTGTAAAGACACGGCGGCTTTTCGATGTTGTGATCGCTCTTCCCCGAATAGTGAACCAGAAACGAGGGATCAATTGGAGGGGCTGGGGGAGGGAATGAATTATTCTCCCCCAGGAACCCCCCCCCAAACCAAACCAAATAAAACACCCACTTAACACCTGTTTCTTCCATCCCGGGCGTTGGGAAAGGAAGAGAAAGTTTCCGCACCCCACACACACACACGCGTGACGTTATGATCGTACTTTCCCGAACCCAGGAACGATGCATTCATTGTTTGTGGGGGTGGGTGGGGGTTGAATTATTCTCACCCAACACCCCCCAACACACAAAAAACACCCACTTCGCAGCTGTTTCCTCCCTCCAGGGGATGGGGAAGGGGGGGAAAATTTCCTCACCCCACACACACACACACGACATTATGATCGCTCTTCCCCGAAACCAGAAACGAGGCATTAATTGTTTTGGGGGAGACGGGTGAATTATTCTCACCCGGCACACCCCCCCACACACAAAAAACACAGACTTAGCACCTGTTTCCACCCTCCTGACGACGGGGAGGGGGTGGAGGGAGAGAAGAGAAGTAGCCCCACCCAACACACACACGTGCGTGCGGGCGACATTATGATCACTCTTCCCCAATCCCGGAAACAAGGGATTAATTGAGGGGGTTAATTGAATAGTGATCACTATCGCCCCCCCTCCCTCCATGTTATGATCACTATTGCCCCCCTCCCTCCATGTTATGATCACTATCGCCCCTCTCCCTCCATGTTATGATCACTATCGCCCCCATCCCTCCATGTTTTGATCACTATCGCCCCCTCCCTCCATGTTATGATCACTATCGCCCCCTCCCTCCATGTTATGATCACTATCGCCCCCCTCCCTCCATGTTATGATCCCAACCCCCCCGCCCTCCATGTTATGATCATTATCGCCCCCTCCCTCCATGTTATGATCACTATCGCCCCCCTCCCTCCATGTTATGATCACTATCGCCCCCCTCCCTCCATGTTATGATCCCAAACCCCCCGCCCTCCATGTTATGATCATTATCGCCCCCCTCCCTCCATGTTATGATCACTATCGCCCCCCTCCCTCCATGTTATGATCACTATCGCCCCCCTCCCTCCATGTTATGATCACTATCGCCCCCTCCCTCCATGTTATGATCACTATCGCCCCCTCCCTCCATGTTATGATCACTATTGCCCCCTCCCTCCATGTTATGATCACTATCGTCCCCTCCCTCCACGTTATGATCACTATCGCCCCCTCCCTCCATGTTATGATCACTATCGCCCCCTCCCTCCATGTTATGATCACTATTGCGCCCCTCCCTCCATGTTATGATCACTATCGCGCCCCTCCCTCCATGTTATGATCACTATCGCCCCCCTCCCTCCATGTTATGATCACTATCGCCCCCCTCCCTCCATGTTATGATCACTATCGCCCCCCTCCCTCCATGTTATGATCACTATCGCCCCCCTCCCTCCATGTTATGATCACTATCGCCCCCCTCCCTCCATGTTATGATCACTATCGCCCCCCTCCCTCCATGTTATGATCACTATCGCCCCCTCCCTCCATGTTATGATCACTATCGCCCCCCTCCCTCCATGTTATGATCACTATCGCCCCCCTCCCTCCATGTTATGATCACTACTGCCCCCTCCCTCCATGTTATGATCACTATTGCCCCCTCCCTCCATGTTATGATCACTATTGCCCCCCTCCCTCCATGTTATGATCACTATTGCCCCCCTCCCTCCATGTTATGATCACTATTGCCCCCCTCCCTCCATGTTATGATCACTATCGCCCCCTCCCTCCATGTTATGATCACTATCGCCCCCTCCCTCCATGTTATGATCACTACTGCCCCCTCCCTCCATGTTATGATCACTACTGCCCCCTCCCTCCATGTTATGATCACTATTGCCCCCTCCCTCCATGTTATGATCACTATTGCCCCCCTCCCTCCATGTTATGATCACTATTGCCCCTCTCTCACACAGACACATTTAAACAGATAAACCACCCCCCCCACCCCCTCCCTGAGGCTCACCTGTTGTTGGGGAGGGGGTTATAGATGAGCAGGGGGGGCACACGGAGAGTGAGGGAGGGAGGGACGGAGAGAGAAGGACGACCCTCCTTCACCTGCTCCTCTCTCACCAAATGGCGGACGCACAAAGACGCTTCCCCTCCAGACAACCTCACCGCGCCTGCGCAGGGACGGCGGGGACGCAATAGCGCCTGCGCGGTCACGGCCGGGCCGCCACCGCGCCTGCGCCCTCACGGCGGGGCCGCCACCACGCCTGCGCCCTCACGGCAGGACGGGTGAGCCACGCCCCCTACGCACACACTCCCCCCCGCCGCGCCTGCGTCGTCACGGCAGGATGGATGAGCCACACCCCCTACGCACACACTCCACCCCCCCCCCGCCGCGCCTGCGTCGTCACGGCAGGAAGGGTAGCCACGCCCCCCCACTCTCTCACACACACACCCACCCACCGCCGCGCCTGCGCCGTCACGGCAGAAAGGATGAGCCACGCCCCCCCACGCAAACACTCCCCCCGCCGCGCCTGCGTCCTCACGGCAGGTAGGGTAAGCCACGCCCACACCCCTTCCCCGCCGCGCCTGCGCCCTTTCCCCGTCTTCCTCAGTCGCCAGTCGCGGCCCCTCCCCCCCCGCCCGAAGGTCCGACGGCGATTCGCGCGCGAGCGTCCCTCTCCCCGTTGCGGCTGCGCAGTGCCGTCCTTTTGCCCCCCTTCCCCCTCCCCTCCCCCACGCCTGCACGAGGCCTACCTGTCCCTCACCCGACCGACGACGACGATGACTTCGAAAGGTGACCCCGCCCACTTTGGTGACGTATTGCGGGCGGAGCTGGGGTGTCACGTGGGACGCTGGCCGAACCCTGAGCCGCGCCCCCACGCACGCACGCACGCCACGCATCACCCCCCGCGGCAGTGCGGCTGCGCGGAGCCGTACCGCCGGCACCGCACCTGCGCACCTCGCCCCTTTCTCCGCGCGGTAGTGCGGCTGCGCGTAGCCGTACCGCCGGCATCGCACCTGCGCACTTCGCCCCTTTTCTGTCCCATCCCCCCTCACTTCGAGGCCATTCCTTCAGGGAGATGGGGGATAGCACAATGTCAACCTGTGACCCTCTAGTTCTGGTCTCCCCCACCCAGGGGGTAAAGGACCGTGTCTATTTACCCGATCCATGACCCTCGTGATGTTATAACCCTCTATAAGGTCACCCCCTCAGCCTCCCCCACCCCAGGGGGGAAAAGACCTTGGCTATTTACCCCTCCCCTCGTGATGTTATAAACCTCTATAAGGTCACCCCTCAGCCTCCGACGCTCCAGGGAAAACAGCCCCAGCCTGTCCAGCCTCTCCCTGTAGCTCAAACCCTCCAACATCCTTGTCCATCTTTTCCGAACCCTCCCACAACATCCTTCCTGTAGCAGGGAGACCGGGATTGAACACAATATTCCAACAGGGGTCCCCTAACCCATGTCCTGTACAGCCGCAACGTGACCCCCCCCCAACTCCTGTACTCAATACTCTGACCAATAAAGGGAAGCATACCAAACCCCTCCTTCACTATCCTATCCACCTGTGACTCCACTTTCAAGGAGCTATGACCCTGCACTCCAAGGTCTCTGTGTTCACCAACACTCCCCAGGACCTTACCATTAAGTGTATAAGTCCCGCTAAGATTTGCTTTCCCAAAATGCAGCCCCTCGCATTTATCTGAATTAAACTCCATCTGCCACTTCTCAGCCCTTCGGCCCATCTGGTCCAGATCCTGTTGTAATCTGGGCACTACGGGGACAATTTAGCACGGCCAATCCCACCCTAACCTGCACATCCCTGGGCACTACGGGGACAATTTAGCACGGCCAATCCCACCCTAACCTGCACATCCCTGGGCACTACGGGGACAATTTAGTACGGCCAATCCCACCCTAACCTGCACATCAAGGAGCTATGAACCCGCACTCCAAAGTGTGAGAAACAAAGCTCACTCACATCAATAATTTCAGTCCGAGACAAGATCTGAATCAGTAGTGCCCTTTATTTCACACTTGCAAGTGGGTGCGATGTCCACAAGGCAGGGACAAAACACACCGAATTCAACAAATACTCGATATTTATATAATTTGGTTCCTACGTATTTTTTTCTTATTTCTTTGTTCCCCCCCGTTTACATCCTCCACTCCCCTAAGACCGGTACCTGTTTATCTCTTGTCTTATCCGGCCTCGTCTCTGACAAAATGCTTATTCCTGGCCTCACAAGGCCGTTTGATGTCATCCCATCCTTGCCTTACCATTATTTACTCCCTCCATCTGTGTCGCCCCTCACAGCATCTTATCGCTAAGCCCTTTTAATTGGGGTTTGTTCCTGTGTTTCTGTAAAAGTGGGAAACAGACGTTTATACCTATTGTTTATACAGGCGTATCTAGTTTAACTGCCTCCCCTCACAGCACCTTATCTAGCTGCCTGTAATATCTACCATTGTTTTGCTGTCCCCTTTCTTTCTTGCAGACATTTTTAGCTAATACAAAAAAAAATTATGCATTTCCTCCACATAGTTTCCATTCTTGTTGACTCAGCTCCTGGATGAAACAATTACACACTGGTGTGAGTTCACTTATTTTTATATAATCAATTATACTTGCAGAAGTAACATTAATTTACCTATATCCCACAAAGGTCTCTGTGTTCAGCAACACTCCCCCAGGACCTTCCCATTAAGTGTATAAGTCCCGCTAAGATTTGCTTTCCCAAAATGCAGCCCCTCGCATTTATCTGAATTGAACTCCACCTGCCACCCCTCAGCCCACTGCCCCCCCCCCCCCCCCCCCATCTGGGAGTCACAGAAGACGCGCAGCACAGAAACAAGGCCCCCTCCAATCCAACCTGTCCGTGCCGACCCAGATGTCCCAACCCAGTCCATTCCCGCCTGCCCAGCACCCCACCCCGTATCCCTCCAAACCCTTCCTATTCATATACCCATCCAGATGCATCTTAAATGTTGTCATTGTACCAGCCTCCACCACATCCTCTGGCAGCTCATTCCATACACGTACCACCCTCTGTGTGAAAAGTTTGCCCCTTAGGTCTCTTTTATATCTTGCCCCTCTCACCCTAAATTATGGCCTCTGCTTCTGGATTCCCCCACCCCAGAGGGAAAAGACTTTGTCTATTTATCCGATCCATGCCCCTCATGGTTTTATAAACCTCTATGAGGTCACCCCTCAACCTCCGACGCTCCAGGGAAAACAGCCCCAGCCTGGTCAGCCTCTTCCTGTAGTTCAGATCCTCCAACCCTGGCATTATCCTTGTAAATCTTTTCTGAACCCTTTCAGGTTTCACAACATCTTTCCAACAGGAAGGAGACCAGAATCACATGCAATATTCCAACAGCGGCCTAACCAATGTCCTGTACAGCTGCAACATGACCTCCCAACTCCTGTACTCAATACTCTGACCAATAAAGGAAAGCATACCAAACCCCTCCTTCACTATCCTATCTACCTGCGACTCCACTTTCAAGGAGCTATGACCCTGCACTCCAAGGTCTCTGTGTTCAGCAACACTCCCTAGAACCTTAACATTAAGTGTATAAGTCCTGCTAAGATTTGCTTTCCCAAAATGCAGTCCCTCGCATTTATCTGAATTAAACTCCATCTGCCACTTCTCAGCCCATTGGTCCATCTGGTCCAGATCCTGTTGTAATCTGAGGTGACCCTCTTCGCTGTCCACTACACCCTCCAATTCTGGGGTCATCTGCAAACTTACTAACTGTACCTCTTATGCTCGCATCCAAATCATTTCGCCTCATGTTTATCTGAATTAAACTCCGTCAGCCACTTCTCAGTCCACTGGTGATTGGGATGTGACTATGGGGGAACTGATGCCAAAGGTGGGAGGGAACAGTCCAAAATTGTTCCCTCTTTGACACTCATCAGGACACTGTTGCAAGAATGCCTCATCTGAACAGCAGTTATACCTGGGTGGGGAACAGGATGGGTGACTGACTGGTCTTGTTTGGAATAGGGTGCCAATATGGGCTTGCAGATTCTTTGAGCAGTGTATACAGTATTGAGGCAGCTTAGAATGGGACAATTTAACTCAGTGGGTCGGCACTGCTGCCTCACAGCGCCAGGGACCTGGGTTCGATTCCAGCCTCGGGCGACTGTCTGTGCGGAGTTCGCACGTTCTCCCCCCAGCGTCTGCGTGGGTTTGCTCCGGTTTCCTCCCACGGTCCACACTGTAGGGATTCTATGAATGTCTGTGATCCATGAGTAATAATTTACCCAGGCACCTGGGAATGTGGCAGGAAGGGATCACAGGACTCAGTCAGTGAAACAGATCGTGACTTTATTGAGAAGGTGGTAAAGGTTAAGAGTTAAACATGACACTTCTAACAGCTCAATTTCCAACGCGCCTGTTCTTTTAGAAACTTAAAATACTTCCCAGATAATAGTAACTCAGTCCATTCCTCTTGGCACAGGTTGAGTCTCTCTCTCTCTCTCTGTCTGGTCAGACAGCAAATGGCTGTGCTCCTTGATCTTTCCCGATGTACCTGTGGTCGGTTGGAGAGTGCGGACTCCCCACCACCGAGTCCTGCCAGACTGCACCCCTGCACCCTCCTGGCTATCTTCTGGAACTTTCCAAGGACTTATACAGTAAACGGAAGAGCCTTGGGAAAAGTTGATGGGTGGAGAGATCTGGGAGTGCAGGTCCATTGTAGCCTGAAGGTGGGTGCAGAGGGGGATAGAGTGGTCAAGAAGGCAGGTGGTATGTTTGCCTTTGTCGGATGGGGTATTGGGTATCAGAGCTGGCAGGTCATGTTAACATTGTACAGGACGTTGGTTCGGCTGCATTTCGAATACTGTGTACAGTTCTGGGCGCCACATTACCAAAAGGATGTGGGCGCTTTGGAGAGGGTGCAGAGAAGGTTTGCGAGGATGTTGCCTGGTATGGAAGGTGCTAGCTATGAAGAGAGGGCGAGTAGGTTAGGTTTGTTTTCACTAGAAAAAAGGAGATTGAGGGGGGACCTGATTGAGGTTAACATGATCATGAAGGGTATAGACAGGGTGGACAGAGACAAGCTTTTCCCCAGGGTGAAGGATTCAATAACGAGAGGTCACGCTTTCAAGGTGAGAGGTGGAAAATTTAAGGGGGATACACACTGTAAGTACTTCACACAGAGGGTGGTGGGTGTCTGGAACACGTTGCCAGCAGAGGTGGTAGAGGCAGGCACGGGAGATTCATTTGAGATGTGTCTGGACAGATGCATGTGTAGGTGGGGAGCAGAGGGATACAGGTGCTTAGGAATTGGGCGACAGGTTTAGACAGTGGATTTGGATCAGCTCAGGCTTGGAGGGGCTGAAGGGCCTGTTCCTGGGCTGTAAGCTTTCATTGTTCACTTGATCAATCGAAGGTGTTGAATCGACTGGTTTTATCACCTTGGAACGCTGCGCGTCACTCTCAATGGCTCAGGTACGCGTGTCGTTCGGCATTCTGGGTTTGTCTGTCGTCTGATGGGAATTGGAGGGTGGGGGGAGGGCGTTGTTGGGGAGGGGCGTCACTCGATCTGCAACGTTAACTCTGCTTTCTCTCTCTCTCTCCCTCTCCGCGGGTGCTGCGAGACCTACTGAGCTTTTCCAGCAAATTTCTGTCCTTGTAATCCTTTGATGTGTCTGCCTGTGGACATCCGGAGTCATCCCAGAATATCACCCTGGTCTTTTGTCTGACGGAGGGAGGTCTGCCCTCGTGCATCCCATGTTCGTCAGGAATGGTTGGACAGGCTCTCGCTGTGACGTGGAGCTGGAACCCCTCTGTTAATTCAAACTAAACACCCCGCCTCGTAACTGAAGGGATTGACAGAGAACCCCTCATTTTCACTGCTTAAAGATAAGGAACAATTTATTTTCCGTACTCGTTAGCCCTGCTGCCTCACAGCACCAGGGTCCCAGTTCGATTCCACCCTCGGGACAACTGTCTGTGTGGAGTTTGCACATTCTCCCCGTGTGTCTGTGTGGGTTTCCTCCCACAGTCCAAAGATGTACAGGTTAGGGTGGGATTGTCCGTGCTAAATTGTCCCCGTAGTGCCCAGGGATGTACAGGTTAGGGTGGGATTGTCCGTGCTAAATTGTCCCCGTAGTGCCCAGGGATGTGCAGGTTAGGGTGGGATTGGCCGTGCTAAATTGTCCGCGTAATGCCCAGGGATGTACAGGTTAGGGTGGGATTGGCCGTGCTAAATTGTCCCCGTAGTGCCCAGGGATGTGCAGGTTAGGGTGGGATTGGCCGTGCTAAATTGTCCCCGTAGTGCCCTGGGATGTACAGGTTAGGGTGGGATTGGCCGTGCTAAATTGTCCCCGTAGTGCCCAGGGATGTACAGGTTAGGGTGGGATTGGCCGTGCTAAATTGTCCCCGTAGTGCCCAGGGATGTGCAGGTTAGGGTGGGATTGGCCGTGCTAAATTGTCCTGTACTGCCCAGGGATGTACAGGTTAGGGTGGGATTGGCCGTGCTAAATTGTCCCGTAGTGCCCAGGGATGTGCAGGTTAGGGTGGGATTGGCCGTGCTAAATTGTCCCCGTAGTGCCCAGGGATGTGCAGGTTAGGGTGGGATTGGCCGTGCTAAATTGTCCCGTAGTGCCCAGGGATGTGCAGGTGAGGGTGGGATTGGCCGTGCTAAATTGTCCCGTAGTGCCCAGGGATGTGTAGGTTAGGGTGGGATTGGCCGTGCTAAATTGTCCCCGTAGTGCCCAGGGATGTGCAGGTTAGGGTGGGATTGGCCGTGCTAAATTGTCCCCGTAGTGCTAAGGGATGTACAGGTTAGGGTGGATTAGTCCCGGGTAAATACACGACAATATGGAAGGAGAATGGGCTCAGTGGGTTAATATTCGGAGGGTCATTGTGGATGAGTTGGGATACTAATTCTGAAAATTCCACTTCCATTGGTTTCTGGTATCCAGGGGCATAATTTAAACTGATCGATTGAATTCCACTTGTTGTCAAAACAGTAACCAAGGCTCAGGTATCGCCTTTGCTCGGTTTCTCTGGTTTGGAACAGTTCGGTCTCCCGGCCTTGCTGTTCGGGTCAGCTGAGCCTGCACTTCACATTTACCTCAAAATGCAGAAAACGCTACCTGTATCAATGTGAACGTACACACTCTCGGCTTCATCACAGTTGTCATGTTTTTCTCATGTGCCAAATTGTCGGTGTAGTGGACAGCGAAGAGGGTTACCTCAGATTACAACAGGGTCTGGACCAGATGGGCCGAAGGGCTGAGAAGTGGCAGATGGAGTTTAATTCAGATAAATGCGAGGGGCTGCATTTTGGGAAAGCAAATCTTAGCGGGACTTATACACTTAATGGTAAGGTCCTGGGGGAGTGTTGGTGAACACAGAGACCTTGGAGTGCAGGGTCATAGCTCCTTGAAAGTGGGGGTCGCGGGTGGATAGGATAGTGAAGGAGGGGTTTGGTATGCTTCCCTTTATTGGTCAGAGTATTGAGTACAGGAGTTGGGGGGGGGGGTCACGTTGCGGCTGTACAGGACATTGGTTAGGGGGCCCCTGTTGGAATATTGTGTTCAATCCCGGTCTCCCTGCTACAGGAAGGATGTTGTGGGAGGGTTCGGAAAAGATTGACAAGGATGTCGGAGGGTTTGAGCTACAGGGAGGGGCTGGGAGAGTACAGGGTCTGATGGAGGTGTGTAGGCGGTGTTCAGGGTGAGGCGATGCTGAAGAATTCGATGACTGAACCTGAGGGAGGGGGGTGTGACGTACAAGGGACAGTGGGAGAGGTGGCTGTGGGTATGTCGCTGGAAGATGGAGCCCATGTGAAGCAGAAATGTGCCCGCCGTTATTTCTGTTCCTGGGGACCAGGTCGGTCTTCGGTCGCAGGGCCCAGGGTCACCAGCTGGGGATGGGAGGCCATTTCTCTCAATCTCTGCTCCACGCAGTGTGCGGTCAGTCGTGCATCGGGCTCCTGGTCCCAGCATTCCTGCAGCGTGTCAGACAGCCACTGGAGAAGGGGACAGAGAGAGAGAGAGAGTCAGACAGTCACTGTGAAAGGGGACAGAGAGAGAGAGAGTCAGACAGTCACTGTGAAAGGGGACAGAGAGAGAGAGTCAGACAGTCACTGTGAAAGGGGACAGAGAGAGAGAGAGTCAGACAGTCACTGTGAAAGGGGACAGAGAGAGAGAGTCAGACAGTCCCTGTGAAAGGGGACAGAGAGAGAGAGAGTCAGACAGTCACTGTGAAAGGGGACAGAGAGAGAGAGTCAGACAGTCACTGTGAAAGGGGACAGACAGAGAGAGAGAGAGAGTCAGACAGTCACTGTGAAAGGGGACAGACAGAGAGAGAGAGAGAGAGAGTCAGACAGTCACTGTGAAAGGGGACAGAGTGAGAGAGTCAGACAGTCACTGTGAAAGGGGACAGAGAGAGAGAGAGAGAGAGTCACTGTGAAAGGGGACAGAGAGAGAGAGAGAGTCAGACAGTTACTGTGAAAGGGGACAGAGAGAGAGAGAGTCTGACAGTCACTGTGAAAGGGGACAGAGAGAGAGAGAGAGTCAGACAGTTACTGTGAAAGGGGA
This sequence comes from Hemiscyllium ocellatum, assembly GCF_020745735.1. Taxonomy (NCBI): domain Eukaryota; kingdom Metazoa; phylum Chordata; class Chondrichthyes; order Orectolobiformes; family Hemiscylliidae; genus Hemiscyllium; species Hemiscyllium ocellatum. The sequence continues at coordinate 377,428 of NW_026867592.1, read as the reverse complement.
CAGAGAGAGAGAGAGTCAGACAGTCACTGTGAAAGGGGACAGAGAGAGAGAGAGAGAGAGAGTCAGACAGTCACTGTGAAAGGGGACAGAGAGAGAGAGAGAGTCAGACAGTCACTGTGAAAGGGGACAGAGAGAGTGAGAGAGACAGACAGTCACTGTGAAAGGGGGGAGAGAGAGAGTCTGACAGTCACTGTGAAAGGGGGGAGAGAGAGAGTCTGACAGTCACTGTGAAAGGGGACAGAGAGAGAGAGAGAGTCAGACAGTCACTGTGAAAGGGGGGAGAGAGAGAGTCTGACAGTCACTGTGAAAGGGACAGAGAGAGGGAGAGAGACAAACAGTCACTGTGAAAGGGGGGAGAGAGAGAGTCTGACAGTCACTGTGAAAGGGACAGAGAGAGACAGTCAGACAGTCACTGTGAAAGGGGACAGAGAGAGAGACAGAGTCTGACAGTCACTGTGAAAGGGGACAGAGAGAGAGAGAGACAGACAGTCACTGTGAAAGGGGACAGAGAGAGAGACAGAGTCAGACAGTCACTGTGAAAGGGGACAGAGAGAGAGAGAGAGAGTGTGTCAGGCCGTCACTGTGAAAGGGGCCAGAGAGAGAGAGTCAGACAGTCACTGTGAAAGGGGACAGAGAGAGAGAGTCAGACAGTCACTGTGAAAGGGGACAGAGAGAGAGAGAGAGTCAGACAGTGACTGTGAAATGGGAGAGAGTGAGAGACAGTCAGACAGTCACTGTGAAAGGGGACAGAGAGAGAGAGAGAGAGTCAGACAGTCACTGTGAAAGGGGACAGAGTGAGAGAGAGTCAGACAGTCACTGTGAAAGGGGACAGAGAGAGAGAGAGAGTCAGACAGTCACTGTGAAAGGGGACAGAGAGAGAGTCAGACAGTCACTGTGAAAGGGGACAGAGAGAGAGAGTCAGACAGTCCCTGTGAAAGGGGACAGAGAGAGAGAGAGAGTCAGACAGTCACTGTGAAAGGGGACAGAGAGAGAGAGAGTCAGACAGTCACTGTGAAAGGGACAGAGAGAGAGAGTCAGACAGTCACTGTGAAAGGGGACAGAGAGAGAGTCAGACAGTCACTGTGAAAGGGGACAGAGAGAGAGACAGAGTCAGACAGTTACTGTGAAAGGGGACAGAGAGAGAGAGAGTCAGACAGTCACTGTGAAAGGGGACAGAGAGAGAGAGTCAGACAGTCACTGTGAAAGGGGACAGAGAGAGAGACAGAGTCAGACAGTCACTGTGAAAGGGGACAGACAGAGAGACAGAGTCAGACAGTTACTGTGAAAGGGGACAGAGAGAGAGAGAGTCAGACAGTCACTGTGAAAGGGGACAGAGAGAGTCAGAGTCAGACAGTTACTGTGAAAGGGGACAGAGAGAGAGAGAGTCAGACAGTCACTGTGAAAGGGGACAGAGAGAGTCAGAGTCAGACAGTTACTGTGAAAGGGGACAGAGAGAGAGAGACAGACAGACAGTCACTGTGAAAGGGGACAGAGAGGGATAGAGAGTCACTGTGAAAGGGGGGAGAGAGAGAGTCTGACAGTCACTGTGAAAGGGGACAGAGAGAGAGAGTCAGACAGTCGCTGTGAAAGGGGACAGAGAGAGAGAGTCAGACAGTCACTGTGAAAGGGTACAGAGAGAGAGAGAGACAGACAGTCACTGTGATAGGGGACAGAGAGAGAGAGTCAGACAGTCACTGTGAAAGGGGACACAGAGAGAGAGAGAGAGTCATACAGTCACTGTGAAAGGGGGCAGAGAGAGAGAGTCAGACAGTCACTGTGAAAGGGGACAGAGAGAGAGAGAGTCAGACAGTCACTGTGAAAGGGGACACAGAGAGAGAGAGTCAGACAGTCACTGTGAAAGGGGACAGAGAGAGAGAGAGTCAGACAGTCACTGTGAAAGGGGACAGAGAGAGAGAGAGAGAGTCAGACAGTCACTGTGAAAGGGGACAGAGAGAGAGAGACAGACAGTCACTGTGAAAGGGGACAGAGAGAGAGAGAGTCAGACAGTCACTGTGAAAGGGGACAGAGAGAGAGTGTGTCAGACAGTCACTGTGAAAGGGGCCAGAGAGAGAGAGAGAGAGTCTGACTGTCACTGTGAAAGGGGACAGAGAGAGAGAGAGTCAGACAGTCACTGTGAAAGGGGACACAGAGAGAGAGAGATTCAGACAGTCACTGTGAAAGGGGACAGAGAGAGAGAGTCAGACAGTCACTGTGAAAGGGGACACAGAGAGAGAGAGAGAGTCATACAGTCACTGTGAAAGGGGGCAGAGAGAGAGAGTCAGACAGTCACTGTGAAAGGGGACAGAGAGAGAGAGAGAGTCAGACAGTCACTGTGAAAGGGGACAGAGAGAGAGAGTCAGACAGTCACTGTGAAAGGGGACAGACAGAGAGAGAGTCAGACAGTCACTGTGAAAGGGGACAGAGAGAGAGAGAGTCAGACAGTTACTGTGAAAGGGGACAGAGAGAGAGAGAGTCAGACAGTCACTGTGAAAGGGGACAGAGAGAGAGAGAGAGAGAGAGAGTCAGACAGTCACTGTGAAAGGGGACAGAGAGAGAGAGAGAGTCAGACAGTCACTGTGAAAGGGGACAGAGAGAGTGAGAGAGACAGACAGTCACTGTGAAAGGGGGGAGAGAGAGAGTCAGACAGTCACTGTGAAAGGGACAGAGAGAGGGAGAGAGACAAACAGTCACTGTGAAAGGGGGGAGAGAGAGAGTCTGACAGTCACTGTGAAAGGGACAGAGAGAGACAGTCAGACAGTCACTGTGAAAGGGGACAGAGAGAGAGAGTCTGACAGTCAATGTGAAAGGGGACAGAGAGAGAGAGAGTCAGACAGTCACTGTGAAAGGGGATAGAGAGAGAGAGTCAGACAGTCACTGTGAAAGGGGACAGAGAGAGAGTCAGACAGTTACTGTGAAAGGGGACAGAGAGAGAGAGAGATTCAGACAGACACTGTGAAAGGGGACAGAGAGAGAGAGTCTGACAGTCACTGTGAAAGGGGACAGAGAGAGAGAGAGTCAGACAGTCACTGTGAAAGGGACAGAGAGAAAGTCAGACAGTTACTGTGAAAGGGGACAGAGAGAGAGAGAGAGTCAGACAGTCACTGTGAAAGGGGACAGAGAGAGAGAGTCAGACAGTCACTGTGAAAGGGACAGAGAGAAAGTCAGACAGTTACTGTGAAAGGGGACAGAGAGAGAGAGAGATTCAGACAGACACTGTGAAAGGGGACAGAGAGAGAGAGTCTGACAGTCACTGTGAAAGGGGACAGAGAGAGAGAGAGTCAGACAGTCACTGTGAAAGGGGACAGAGAGAGAGAGAGTCAGACAGTCACTGTGAAAGGGGACAGAGAGAGAGACAGAGTCAGACAGTCACTGTGAAAGGGGACAGAGAGAGAGAGAGAGAGTGTGTCAGGCCGTCACTGTGAAAGGGGCCAGAGAGAGAGAGAGTCAGACAGTCACTGTGAAAGGGGACAGAGAGAGAGAGTCAGTCACTGTGAAAGGGGACAGTGAGAGAGAGAGAGTCAGACAGTCACTGTGAAAGGGGACAGAGAGAGAGAGTGTCAGACAGTCACTGTGAAAGGGGACAGAGAGAGAGAGTCAGACAGTCACTGTGAAAGGGGACAGAGAGAGAGTCAGACAGTCACTGTGAAAGGGGACAGAGAGAGAGTGTGTCAGACAGTCACTGTGAAAGGGGACAGAGAGAGAGAGAGAGTCAGACAGTGACTGTGAAATGGGAGAGAGTGAGAGACAGTCAGACAGTCACTGTGAAAGGGGACAGAGAGAGAGAGAGAGAGAGAGAGACAGTCACTGTGAAAGGGGACAGAGAGAGAGAGAGAGTCTGACAGTCACTGTGAAAGGGGACAGAGAGAGAGAGAGAGAGTCAGACAGTCACTGTGAAAGGGGACAGAGAGAGAGAGAGAGAGTCAGACAGTCACTGTGAAAGGGGACAGAGAGAGAGAGAGAGTCAGACAGTCACTGTGAAAGGGGACAGAGAGAGAGTCAGACAGTCACTGTGAAAGGGGACAGAGAGAGAGAGTCAGACAGTCCCTGTGAAAGGGGACAGAGAGAGAGAGAGAGTCAGACAGTCACTGTGAAAGGGGACAGAGAGAGAGAGAGTCAGACAGTCACTGTGAAAGGGACAGAGAGAGAGAGTCAGACAGTCACTGTGAAAGGGGACAGAGAGAGAGTCAGACAGTCACTGTGAAAGGGGACAGAGAGAGAGACAGAGTCAGACAGTTACTGTGAAAGGGGACAGAGAGAGAGAGAGTCAGACAGTCACTGTGAAAGGGGACAGAGAGAGAGAGTCAGACAGTCACTGTGAAAGGGGACAGAGAGAGAGAGAGAGTCAGACAGTCACTGTGAAAGGGGACAGACAGAGAGACAGAGTCAGACAGTTACTGTGAAAGGGGACAGAGAGAGAGAGAGTCAGACAGTCACTGTGAAAGGGGACAGAGAGAGTCAGAGTCAGACAGTTACTGTGAAAGGGGACAGAGAGAGAGAGAGTCAGACAGTCACTGTGAAAGGGGACAGAGAGAGTCAGAGTCAGACAGTTACTGTGAAAGGGGACAGAGAGAGAGAGACAGACAGACAGTCACTGTGAAAGGGGACAGAGAGGGATAGAGAGTCACTGTGAAAGGGGGGAGAGAGAGAGTCTGACAGTCACTGTGAAAGGGGACAGAGAGAGAGAGTCAGACAGTCGCTGTGAAAGGGGACAGAGAGAGAGAGTCAGACAGTCACTGTGAAAGGGTACAGAGAGAGAGAGAGACAGACAGTCACTGTGATAGGGGACAGAGAGAGAGAGTCAGACAGTCACTGTGAAAGGGGACACAGAGAGAGAGAGAGAGTCATACAGTCACTGTGAAAGGGGGCAGAGAGAGAGAGTCAGACAGTCACTGTGAAAGGGGACAGAGAGAGAGAGAGTCAGACAGTCACTGTGAAAGGGGACAGAGAGAGAGAGAGAGAGAGTCAGACAGTCACTGTGAAAGGGGACAGAGAGAGAGAGACAGACAGTCACTGTGAAAGGGGACAGAGAGAGAGAGAGTCAGACAGTCACTGTGAAAGGGGACAGAGAGAGAGTGTGTCAGACAGTCACTGTGAAAGGGGCCAGAGAGAGAGAGAGAGAGTCTGACTGTCACTGTGAAAGGGGACAGAGAGAGAGAGAGTCAGACAGTCACTGTGAAAGGGGACACAGAGAGAGAGAGATTCAGACAGTCACTGTGAAAGGGGACAGAGAGAGAGAGTCAGACAGTCACTGTGAAAGGGTACAGAGAGAGAGAGAGACAGACAGTCACTGTGATAGGGGACAGAGAGAGAGAGTCAGACAGTCACTGTGAAAGGGGACACAGAGAGAGAGAGAGAGTCATACAGTCACTGTGAAAGGGGGCAGAGAGAGAGAGTCAGACAGTCACTGTGAAAGGGGACAGAGAGAGAGAGAGTCAGACAGTCACTGTGAAAGGGGACAGAGAGAGAGAGTGTCAGACAGTCACTGTGAAAGGGGACAGAGAGAGAGAGAGAGAGAGAGTCAGACAGTCACTGTGAAAGGGGACAGAGAGAGAGAGACAGACAGTCACTGTGAAAGGGGACAGAGAGAGAGAGAGTCAGACAGTCACTGTGAAAGGGGACAGAGAGAGAGTGTGTCAGACAGTCACTGTGAAAGGGGCCAGAGAGAGAGAGAGAGAGTCTGACTGTCACTGTGAAAGGGGACAGAGAGAGAGAGAGTCAGACAGTCACTGTGAAAGGGGACACAGAGAGAGAGAGATTCAGACAGTCACTGTGAAAGGGGACAGAGAGAGAGAGTCAGACAGTCACTGTGAAAGGGGACAGAGAGAGAGAGAGAGAGAGTCACTGTGAAAGGGGACAGAGAGAGAGAGAGTCAGACAGTCACTGTGAAAGGGGACAGAGAGAGAGAGAGATTCAGACAGTCACTGTGAAAGGGGACAGAGAGAGAGAGTCAGACAGTCACTGTGAAAGGGGACAGAGAGAGAGACAGACAGTCACTGTGAAAGGGGACAGAGAGAGAGAGACAGACAGTCACTGTGAAAGGGGACAGAGAGAGAGAGAGTCAGACAGTCACTGTGAAAGGGGACAGAGAGAGAGAGAGTCAGACAGTCACTGTGAAAGGGGACAGAGAGAGAGAGACAGACAGTCACTGTGAAAGGGGACAGAGAGAGAGAGAGTCAGACAGTCACTGTGAAAGGGGACAGAGAGAGAGAGACAGACAGTCACTGTGAAAGGGGACAGAGAGAGAGAGAGTCAGACAGTCACTGTGAAAGGGGACAGAGAGAGAGAGAGTCAGACAGTCACTGTGAAAGGGGACAGAGAGAGAGTGTGTCAGACAGTCACTGTGAAAGGGGCCAGAGAGAGAGAGAGAGTCTGACTGTCACTGTGAAAGGGGACAGAGAGAGAGATTCAGACAGTCGCTGTGAAAGGGGACAGAGAGAGAGAGTCAGACAGTCACTGTGAAAGGTTAGAGAGAGAGAGTCAGACAGTCACTGTGAAAGGGGACAGAGAGAGAGAGAGAGATTCAGACAGTCACTGTGAAAGGTTAGAGAGAGAGAGTCAGACAGTCACTGTGAAAGGGGACAGAGAGAGAGAGAGATTCAGACAGTCACTGTGAAAGGGGACAGAGAGAGAGACAGAGTCAGACAGTTACTGTGAAAGGGGACAGAGAGAGAGAGTCAGACAGTCACTGTGAAAGGTTAGAGAGAGAGAGTCAGACAGTCACTGTGAAAGGGGACAGAGAGAGAGAGAGATTCAGACAGTCACTGTGAAAGGGGACAGAGAGAGAGACAGAGTCCGACAGTTACTGTGAAAGGGGACAGAGAGAGAGAGAGTCAGACAGTCACTGTGAAAGGGGACAGAGAGAGGGAGAGAGACAGACAGTCACTGTGAAAGGGGACACAGAGAGAGAGAGTCAGACAGTCACTGTGAAAGGGGACAGAGAGAGAGAGAGTCAGACAGTCACTGTGAAAGGGGACAGAGTGAGAGTCAGACAGTCACTGTGAAAGGGACACAGAGAGAGAGAGAGTCAGACAGTCACTGTGAAAGGGGACAGAGAGAGGGAGAGAGACAGACAGTCACTGTGAAAGGGGACAGAGAGAGAGAGAGAGAGAGAGTCAGACAGTCACTGTGAAAGGGGACAGAGAGAGGGAGAGAGACAGACAGTCACTGTGAAAGGGAACAGAGAGAGAGAGAGAGAGAGAGAGTCAGACAGTCACTGTGAAAGGGGACAGAGAGAGAGAGTCAGACAGTCACTGTGAAAGGGGACAGAGAGAGAGAGAGTCAGACAGTCACTGTGAAAGGGGATAGAGAGAGAGAGAGAGAGAGAGACAGTCACTGTGAAAGGGGGACAGAGAGAGAGAGAGAGAGTCAGACAGTCACTGTGAAAGGGGACAGAGAGAGAGAGAGAGAGAGAGTCAGACAGTCACTGTGAAAGGGGACAGAGAGAGAGTGAGAGAGTCAGACAGTCACTGTGAAAGGGGACAGAGAGAGAGAGAGAGAGAGAGTCAGACAGTCACTGTGAAAGGGGACAGTGAGAGAGTGAGAGAGTCAGACAGTCACTGTGAAAGGGGACAGTGAGAGAGAGAGAGTCAGACAGTCACTGTGAAAGGGGACAGAGAGAGAGAGAGAGAGTCAGACAGTCACTGTGAAAGGGGACAGAGAGAGAGTGTGTCAGACAGTCACTGTGAAAGGGGACAGAGAGAGAGAGAGAGTCAGACAGTCACTGTGAAAGGGGACAGAGAGAGAGAGAGTCAGACAGTCACTGTGAAAGGGGACAGAGAGAGAGTCAGACAGTCACTGTGAAAGGGGACAGAGAGAGAGAGAGAGAGTCAGACAGTCACTGTGATAGGGGACAGAGAGAGAGACAGACAGTCACTGTGAAAGGGGACAGAGAGAGAGAGAGTCAGACAGTCACTGTGAAAGGGGACAGAGAGAGAGTCAGACAGTCACTGTGAAAGGGGACAGAGAGAGAGTCAGACAGTCCCTGTGAAAGGGGACAGAGAGAGAGAGAGAGTCAGACAGTCACTGTGAAATGGGACAGAGAGAGAGAGAGAGAGAGAGTCAGACAGTCACTGTGAAAGGGGACACAGAGAGAGAGAGTCAGACAGTCACTGTGAAAGGGACAGAGAGAGAGAGTCAGACAGTCACTGTGAAAGGGGACAGAGAGAGAGAGTCAGACAGTCGCTGTGAAAGGGGACAGAGAGAGAGAGTCAGACAGTCACTGTGAAAGGGTACAGAGAGAGAGAGAGACAGACAGTCACTGTGATAGGGGACAGAGAGAGAGAGTCAGACAGTCACTGTGAAAGGGGACACAGAGAGAGAGAGAGAGTCATACAGTCACTGTGAAAGGGGGCAGAGATAGAGAGTCAGACAGTCACTGTGAAAGGGGACAGAGAGAGAGAGAGTCAGACAGTCACTGTGAAAGGGGACAGAGAGAGAGAGAGTCAGACAGTCACTGTGAAAGGGGACAGAGAGAGAGAGAGAGAGAGAGTCAGACAGTCACTGTGAAAGGGGACAGAGAGAGAGAGACAGACAGTCACTGTGAAAGGGGGACAGAGAGAGAGAGAGTCAGACAGTCACTGTGAAAGGGGACAGAGAGAGAGAGAGAGAGTCTGACTGTCACTGTGAAAGGGGACAGAGAGAGAGAGAGTCAGACAGTCACTGTGAAAGGGGACAGAGAGAGAGAGAGAGTCTGACTGTCACTGTGAAAGGGGACAGAGAGAGAGAGAGTCAGACAGTCACTGTGAAAGGGGACAGAGAGAGAGAGTCAGACAGTCACTGTGAAAGGGGACAGAGAGAGAGAGACAGACAGTCACTGTGAAAGGGGGACAGAGAGAGAGAGAGTCAGACAGTCACTGTGAAAGGGGACAGAGAGAGAGAGAGAGTCTGACTGTCACTGTGAAAGGGGACAGAGAGAGAGAGAGTCAGACAGTCACTGTGAAAGGGGACAGAGTGAGAGTCAGACAGTCACTGTGAAAGGGGACACAGAGAGAGGAGAGTCAGACAGTCACTGTGAAAGGGGACAGAGCGAGGGAGAGAGACAGACAGTCACTGTGAAAGGGGACAGAGAGAGAGAGAGAGAGAGAGTCAGACAGTCACTGTGAAAGGGGACAGAGTGAGGGGAGAGAGACAGACAGTCACTGTGAAAGGGAACAGAGAGAGAGAGAGAGAGAGAGAGTCAGACAGTCACTGTGAAAGGGGACAGAGAGAGAGAGTCAGACAGTCACTGTGAAAGGGGACAGAGAGAGAGAGAGTCAGACAGTCACTGTGAAAGGGGATAGAGAGAGAGAGAGAGAGAGAGACAGTCACTGTGAAAGGGGACAGAGAGAGAGAGAGGAGAGTCAGACAGTCACTGTGAAAGGGGACAGAGAGAGAGAGAGAGAGAGAGTCAGACAGTCACTGTGAAAGGGGACAGAGAGAGAGTGAGAGAGTCAGACAGTCACTGTGAAAGGGGACAGAGAGAGAGAGAGAGAGAGAGTCAGACAGTCACTGTGAAAGGGGACAGTGAGAGAGTGAGAGAGTCAGACAGTCACTGTGAAAGGGGACAGTGAGAGAGAGAGAGTCAGACAGTCACTGTGAAAGGGGACAGAGAGAGAGAGAGAGAGTCAGACAGTCACTGTGAAAGGGGACAGAGAGAGAGAGTGTGTCAGACAGTCACTGTGAAAGGGGACAGAGAGAGAGAGAGAGTCAGACAGTCACTGTGAAAGGGGACAGAGAGAGAGAGAGTCAGACAGTCACTGTGAAAGGGGACAGAGAGAGAGTCAGACAGTCACTGTGAAAGGGGACAGAGAGAGAGAGAGTGAGTCAGACAGTCACTGTGATAGGGGACAGAGAGAGAGACAGACAGTCACTGTGAAAAGGGGACAGAGAGAGAGAGAGTCAGACAGTCACTGTGAAAGGGGACAGAGAGAGAGTCAGACAGTCACTGTGAAAGGGGACAGAGAGAGAGTCAGACAGTCCCTGTGAAAGGGGACAGAGAGAGAGAGAGAGTCAGACAGTCACTGTGAAATGGGACAGAGAGAGAGAGAGAGAGAGAGTCAGACAGTCACTGTGAAAGGGGACACAGAGAGAGAGAGAGTCAGACAGTCACTGTGAAAGGGACAGAGAGAGAGAGTCAGACAGTCACTGTGAAAGGGGACAGAGAGAGAGAGTCAGACAGTCGCTGTGAAAGGGGACAGAGAGAGAGAGTCAGACAGTCACTGTGAAAGGGTACAGAGAGAGAGAGAGACAGACAGTCACTGTGATAGGGGACAGAGAGAGAGAGTCAGACAGTCACTGTGAAAGGGGACACAGAGAGAGAGAGAGAGTCATACAGTCACTGTGAAAGGGGGCAGAGATAGAGAGTCAGACAGTCACTGTGAAAGGGGACAGAGAGAGAGAGAGTCAGACAGTCACTGTGAAAGGGGACAGAGAGAGAGAGAGTCAGACAGTCACTGTGAAAGGGGACAGAGAGAGAGAGAGAGAGAGAGTCAGACAGTCACTGTGAAAGGGGACAGAGAGAGAGAGACAGACAGTCACTGTGAAAGGGGACAGAGAGAGAGAGAGTCAGACAGTCACTGTGAAAGGGGACAGAGAGAGAGAGAGAGAGTCTGACTGTCACTGTGAAAGGGGACAGAGAGAGAGAGAGTCAGACAGTCACTGTGAAAGGGGACGAGAGAGAGAGAGAGTCTGACTGTCACTGTGAAAGGGGACAGAGAGAGAGAGAGTCAGACAGTCACTGTGAAAGGGGACAGAGAGAGAGAGTCAGACAGTCACTGTGAAAGGGGGACAGAGAGAGAGAGACAGACAGTCACTGTGAAAGGGGACAGAGAGAGAGAGAGTCAGACAGTCACTGTGAAAGGGGACAGAGAGAGAGAGAGAGTCTGACTGTCACTGTGAAAGGGGACAGAGAGAGAGAGTCAGACAGTCACTGTGAAAGGGGACAGAGAGAGAGAGAGAGAGTCTGACTGTCACTGTGAAAGGGGACAGAGAGAGAGAGAGTCAGACAGTCACTGTGAAAGGGGACAGAGAGAGAGAGTCAGACAGTCACTGTGAAAGGGGACAGAGAGAGAGAGAGTCAGACAGTCACTGTGAAAGGGACACAGAGAGAGAGAGAGAGTCAGACAGTCACTGTGAAAGGGGACAGAGAGAGAGAGAGTCAGACAGTCACTGTGAAAGGGGACAGAGAGAGGGAGAGAGAGACAGACAGTCACTGTGAAAGGGGACAGAGAGAGAGAGAGAGAGAGTCAGACAGTCACTGTGAAAGGGGACAGAGAGAGGGAGAGAGACAGACAGTCACTGTGAAAGGGGACAGAGAGAGAGTGTGTCAGACAGTCACTGTGAAAGGGGACACAGAGAGAGAGAGTCAGACAGTCACTGTGAAAGGGGACAGAGAGAGAGTGTGTCAGACAGTCACTGTGAAAGGGGACACAGAGAGAGAGAGATTCAGACAGTCACTGTGAAAGAGGACAGAGAGAGAGAGTCAGACAGTCACTGTGAAAGGTTAGAGAGAGAGAGTCAGACAGTCACTGTGAAAGGGGGACAGAGAGAGAGAGAGAGATTCAGACAGTCTCTGTGAAAGGTTAGAGAGAGAGAGTCAGACAGTCACTGTGAAAAGGGGACAGAGAGAGACAGAGTCAGACAGTCACTGTGAAAGGGGGACAGAGAGAGCGAGAGAGAGAGAGAGTCAGACAGTCACTGTGAAAGGGGACAGAGAGAGAGAGTCAGACAGTCACTGTGAAAGGGGAACAGAGAGAGAGAGAGTCAGACAGTCACTGAGAAAGGGGACAGAGAGAAAGTCAGACAGTCACTGTGAAAGGGGGACAGAGAGAGAGAGAGACAGTCAGACAGTCACTGTGAAAGGGGACAGAGAGAGAGAGACCGAGAGAGAGAGTCAGACAGTCACTGTGAAAGGGGACAGAGAGAGGGAGAGAGACAGACAGTCACTGTGAAAGGGAACAGAGAGAGAGAGAGAGAGAGTCAGACAGTCACTGTGAAGGGGACAGAGAGAGAGAGGTCAGACAGTCACTGTGAAAGGGGACAGAGAGAGAGAGAGTCAGACAGTCACTGTGAAAGGGGATAGAGAGAGAGAGAGAGAGAGAGACAGTCACTGTGAAAGGGGACAGAGAGAGAGAGAGAGAGTCAGACAGTCACTGTGAAAGGGGACAGAGAGAGAGAGAGAGAGTCAGACAGTCACTGTGAAAGGGGACAGAGAGAGAGTGAGAGAGTCAGACAGTCACTGTGAAAGGGGACAGAGAGAGAGAGAGAGAGAGAGTCAGACAGTCACTGTGAAAGGGGACAGTGAGAGAGTGAGAGAGTCAGACAGTCACTGTGAAAGGGGACAGTGAGAGAGAGAGAGTCAGACAGTCACTGTGAAAGGGGACAGAGAGAGAGAGAGAGTCAGACAGTCACTGTGAAAGGGGGACAGAGAGAGAGTGTGTCAGACAGTCACTGTGAAAGGGGACAGAGAGAGAGAGAGAGTCAGACAGTCACTGTGAAAGGGGACAGAGAGAGAGAGTCAGACAGTCACTGTGAAAGGGGACAGACAGAGAGAGAGTCAGACAGTCACTGTGAAAGGGGACAGAGAGAGAGAGAGTCAGACAGTCACTGTGAAAGGGGACAGAGAGAGAGTCAGACAGTCACTGTGAAAGGGGACAGAGAGAGAGAGAGAGAGTCAGACAGTCACTGTGATAGGGGACAGAGAGAGAGACAGACAGTCACTGTGAAAGGGGGACAGAGAGAGAGAGAGTCAGACAGTCACTGTGAAAGGGGACAGAGAGAGAGTCAGACAGTCACTGTGAAAGGGGACAGAGAGAGAGTCAGACAGTCCCTGTGAAAGGGGACAGAGAGAGAGAGAGAGTCAGACAGTCACTGTGAAATGGGGACAGAGAGAGAGAGAGAGAGAGAGTCAGACAGTCACTGTGAAAGGGGACAGCGAGAGAGAGAGAGTCAGACAGTCACTGTGAAAGGGACAGAGAGAGAGAGTCAGACAGTCACTGTGAAAGGGGACAGAGAGAGAGAGTCAGACAGTCGCTGTGAAAGGGGACAGAGAGGGAGAGTCAGACAGTCACTGTGAAAGGGTACAGAGAGAGAGAGAGACAGACAGTCACTGTGATAGGGGACAGAGAGAGAGAGTCAGACAGTCACTGTGAAAGGGGACACAGAGAGAGAGAGAGAGTCATACAGTCACTGTGAAAGGGGGCAGAGAGAGGAGTCAGACAGTCACTGTGAAAGGGGACAGAGAGAGAGAGAGACAGACAGTCACTGTGAAAGGGGACAGAGAGAGAGAGAGTCAGACAGTCACTGTGAAAGGGGACAGAGAGAGAGAGAGAGAGAGAGTCAGACAGTCACTGTGAAAGGGGACAGAGAGAGAGAGACAGACAGTCACTGTGAAAGGGGACAGAGAGAGAGAGAGGTCAGACAGTCACTGTGAAAGGGGACAGAGAGAGAGAGAGAGTCTGACTGTCACTGTGAAAGGGGACAGAGAGAGAGAGAGTCAGACAGTCACTGTGAAAGGGGACAGAGAGAGAGAGTCAGACAGTCACTGTGAAAGGGGACAGAGAGAGAGAGTCTGACTGTCACTGTGAAAGGGGACAGAGAGAGAGCGAGTCAGACAGTCACTGTGAAAGGGGACAGAGAGAGAGAGTCAGACAGTCACTGTGAAAGGGGACAGAGAGAGAGAGAGTCAGACAGTCACTGTGAAAGGGACACAGAGAGAGAGAGAGAGTCAGACAGTCACTGTGAAAGGGGGACAGAGAGAGAGAGAGTCAGACAGTCACTGTGAAAGGGGGACAGAGAGAGGGAGAGAGACAGACAGTCACTGTGAAAGGGGACAGAGAGAGAGAGAGTCAGACAGTCACTGTGAAGGGGACAGAGAGAGAGAGAGTCAGACAGTCACTGTGAAAGGGGACAGAGAGGAGGGAGAGAGACAGACAGTCACTGTGAAAGGGGACAGAGAGAGAGGAGAGAGAGAGTCAGACAGTCACTGTGAAAGGGGACAGAGAGAGGGAGAGAGACAGACAGTCACTGTGAAAGGGGACAGAGAGAGAGTGTGTCAGACAGTCACTGTGAAAGGGGACACAGAGAGAGAGAGAGTCAGACAGTCACTGTGAAAGGGGACAGAGAGAGAGTGTGTCAGACAGTCACTGTGAAAGGGGACACAGAGAGAGAGAGAGATTCAGACAGTCACTGTGAAAGGGGGACAGAGAGAGGAGAGTCAGACAGTCACTGTGAAAGGTTAGAGAGAGAGAGTCAGACAGTCACTGTGAAAGGGGACAGAGAGAGAGAGAGAGATTCAGACAGTCTCTGTGAAAGGTTAGAGAGAGAGAGTCAGACAGTCACTGTGAAAGGGGACAGAGAGAGACAGAGTCAGACAGTTACTGTGAAAGGGGACAGAGAGAGAGAGAGTCAGACAGTCACTGTGAAAGGGGACAGAGAGAGAGAGTCAGACAGTCACTGTGAAAGGGGACAGAGAGAGAGAGAGTCAGACAGTCACTGTGAAAGGGGACAGAGAGAGAGTCAGACAGTCACTGTGAAAGGGGACAGAGAGAGAGAGAGACAGTCTGACAGTCACTGTGAAAGGGACACAGAGAGAGAGAGAGTCAGACAGTCACTGTGAAAGGGGACAGAGAGAGAGAGAGTCAGACAGTCACTGTGAAAGGGGACAGAGAGAGGAGAGAGACAGACAGTCACTGTGAAAGGGGACAGAGAGGAGAGAGAGAGAGAGAGTCAGACAGTCACTGTGAAAGGGGACAGAGAGAGGGAGAGAGACAGACAGTCACTGTGAAAGGGAACAGAGAGAGAGGAGAGAGAGTCAGACAGTCACTGTGAAAGGGGACAGCGAGAGAGAGAGAGAGTCAGACAGTCACTGTGAAAGGGGACAGAGAGAGGAGTCAGACAGTCACTGTGAAAGGGGACAGAGAGAGAGGAGAGAGTCAGACAGTCACTGTGAAAGGGGACAGAGAGATGGGAGAGAGACAGACAGTCACTGTGAAAGGGGACGAGAGAGTGAGAGAGAGAGAGTCAGACAGTCACTGTGACAGGGGACAGAGAGAGGGAGAGAGACAGACAGTCACTGTGAAAGGGAACAGAGCGAGAGAGAGAGAGTCAGACAGTCACTGTGAAAGGGGACAGAGAGAGAGTCAGACAGTCACTGTGAAAGGGGGGACAGAGAGAGAGAGAGAGAGAGAGTCAGACAGTCACTGTGAAAGGGGACAGAGAGAGAGAGACAGACAGTCACTGTGAAAGGGGACAGAGAGAGAGAGTGTCAGACAGTCACTGTGAAAGGGGACAGAGAGAGAGAGAGAGTCAGACTGTCACTGTGAAAGGGGACAGAGAGAGAGAGAGTCAGACAGTCACTGTGAAAGGGGACAGAGAGAGAGAGTCAGACAGTCACTGTGAAAGGGGACAGAGAGAGAGAGAGAGTCTGACAGTCACTGTGAAAGGGGACAGAGAGAGAGAGAGTCAGACAGTCACTGTGAAAGGGGACAGAGAGAGAGAGTCAGACAGTCACTGTGAAAGGGGACAGAGAGAGAGAGAGTCAGACAGTCACTGTGAAAGGGACACAGAGAGAGAGAGAGAGTCAGACAGTCACTGTGAAGGGGACAGAGAGAGAGAGAGTCAGACAGTCACTGTGAAAGGGGACAGAGAGAGGGAGAGAGACAGACAGTCACTGTGAAAGGGGACAGAGAGAGAGAGAGAGAGAGTCAGACAGTCACTTTGAAAGGGGACAGAGAGAGGGAGAGAGACAGACAGTCACTGTGAAAGGGGACAGAGAGAGAGTGTGTCAGACAGTCACTGTGAAAGGGGACACAGAGAGAGAGAGTCAGACAGTCACTGTGAAAGGGGACAGAGAGAGAGTGTGTCAGACAGTCACTGTGAAAGGGGACACAGAGAGAGAGAGATTCAGACAGTCACTGTGAAAGGGGACAGAGAGAGAGAGTCAGACAGTCACTGTGAAAGGTTAGAGAGAGAGAGTCAGACAGTCACTGTGAAAGGGGACAGAGAGAGAGAGAGAGATTCAGACAGTCTCTGTGAAAGGTTAGAGAGAGAGAGTCAGACAGTCACTGTGAAAGGGGGACAGAGAGAGACAGAGTCAGACAGTTACTGTGAAAGGGGACAGAGAGAGAGAGAGTCAGACAGTCACTGTGAAAGGGGACAGAGAGAGAGAGTCAGACAGTCACTGTGAAAGGGGACAGAGAGAGAGAGAGTCAGACAGTCACTGTGAAAGGGGACAGAGAGAAAGTCAGACAGTCACTGTGAAAGGGGACAGAGAGAGAGAGAGACAGTCAGACAGTCACTGTGAAAGGGACACAGAGAGAGAGAGAGTCAGACAGTCACTGTGAAAGGGGACAGAGAGAGAGAGTCAGACAGTCACTGTGAAAGGGGACAGAGAGAGGGAGAGAGACAGACAGTCACTGTGAAAGGGGACAGAGAGAGAGAGAGAGAGAGAGAGTCAGACAGTCACTGTGAAAGGGGACAGAGAGAGGGAGAGAGACAGACAGTCACTGTGAAAGGGAACAGAGAGAGAGAGAGAGAGAGTCAGACAGTCACTGTGAAAGGGGACAGAGAGAGAGAGAGTCAGACAGTCACTGTGAAAGGGGACAGAGAGAGAGAGAGAGTCAGACAGTCACTGTGAAAGGGGACAGAGAGAGGGAGAGAGACAGACAGTCACTGTGAAAGGGGACAGAGAGAGAGAGAGAGAGAGAGTCAGACAGTCACTGTGAAAGGGGACAGAGAGAGGGAGAGAGACAGACAGTCACTGTGAAAGGGAACAGAGAGAGAGAGAGAGAGAGTCAGACAGTCACTGTGAAAGGGGACAGAGAGAGAGAGTCAGACAGTCACTGTGAAAGGGGACAGAGAGAGAGAGAGTCAGACAGTCACTGTGAAAGGGGACAGAGAGAGAGAGAGAGTCAGACAGTCACTGTGAAAGGGGACAGAGAGAGGGAGAGAGACAGACAGTCACTGTGAAAGGGGACAGAGAGAGAGAGAGAGAGAGTCAGACAGTCACTGTGAAAGGGGACAGAGAGAGGGAGAGAGACAGACAGTCACTGTGAAAGGGGACAGAGAGAGAGTGTGTCAGACAGTCACTGTGAAAGGGGACACAGAGAGAGAGAGATTCAGACAGTCACTGTGAAAGGGGACAGAGAGAGAGAGTCAGACAGTCACTGTGAAAGGTTAGAGAGAGAGAGTCAGACAGTCACTGTGAAAGGGGACAGAGAGAGAGAGAGAGATTCAGACAGTCACTGTGAAAGGTTAGAGAGAGAGAGTCAGACAGTCACTGTGAAAGGGGACAGAGAGAGACAGAGTCAGACAGTTACTGTGAAAGGGGACAGAGAGAGGGAGAGAGACAGACAGTCACTGTGAAAGGGGACAGAGAGAGAGAGAGTCAGACAGTCACTGTGAAAGGGGACAGAGAGAGAGAGTCAGACAGTCACTGTGAAAGGGGACAGAGAGAGAGAGAGAGTCAGACAGTCACTGTGAAAGGGGACAGAGAGAAAGTCAGACAGTCACTGTGAAAGGGGACAGAGAGAGAGAGAGACAGTCAGACAGTCACTGTGAAAGGGACAGAGAGAGAGAGAGGTCAGACAGTCACTGTGAAAGGGGACAGAGAGAGAGAGAGTCAGACAGTCACTGTGAAAGGGGACAGAGAGAGAGAGAGAGAGAGAGTCAGACAGTCACTGTGAAAGGGGACAGAGAGAGGGAGAGAGACAGACAGTCACTGTGAAAGGGAACAGAGAGAGAGAGAGCGAGAGAGAGAGTCAGACAGTCACTGTGAAAGGGGACAGAGAGAGAGAGAGAGAGAGTCAGACAGTCACTGTGAAAGGGGACAGAGAGAGAGAGTCAGACAGTCACTGTGAAAGGGGACAGAGAGAGAGAGAGTCAGACAGTCACTGTGAAAGGGACAGAGAGAGGGAGAGAGACAGACAGTCACAGTGAAAGGGGACAGAGAGAGAGAGAGAGAGAGAGAGTCAGACAGTCACTGTGAAAGGGGACAGAGAGAGAGAGTCAGACAGTCACTGTGAAAGGGGATAGAGAGAGAGAGAGAGACAGTCACTGTGAAAGGGGACAGAGAGAGAGAGATAGAGTCAGACAGTCACTGTGAAAGGGGGACAGAGAGAGAGAGAGAGAGAGTCAGACAGTCACTGTGAAAGGGGGACAGAGAGTGGAGAGAGAGAGAGAGAGAGAGTCAGACAGTCACTGTGAAAGGGGACAGAGAGAGAGAGTCAGACAGTCACTGTGAAAGGGGACAGTGAGAGAGAGAGAGTCAGACAGTCACTGTGAAAGGGGACAGAGAGAGAGAGTGTCAGACAGTCACTGTGAAAGGGGACAGAGAGAGAGAGTCAGACAGTCACTGTGAAAGGGGACAGAGAGAGAGTCAGACAGTCACTGTGAAAGGGGACAGAGAGAGAGAGAGAGAGTCAGACAGTCACTGTGATAGGGGACAGAGAGAGAGACAGACAGTCACTGTGAAAGGGGACAGAGAGAGAGTCAGACAGTCACTGTGAAAGGGGGACAGAGAGAGAGAGAGTCAGACAGTCACTGTGAAAGGGGACAGAGAGAGAGAGAGAGAGTCAGACAGTCACTGTGAAAGGGGACAGAGAGAGAGTCAGACAGTCACTGTGAAAGGGGACAGAGTGAGAGAGAGACAGACAGTCACTGTGAAAGGGGACAGAGAGAGAGTCAGACAGTCACTGTGAAAGGGGACAGAGAGAGAGAGTGTCAGACAGTCACTGTGAAAGGGGACAGAGAGAGAGTCAGACAGTCACTGTGAAAGGGGACAGAGTGAGAGAGAGAGAGAGACAGTCACTGTGAAAGGGGACAGAGAGAGAGAGTCAGACAGTCACTGTGAAAGGGGACAGAGAGAGAGAGTCAGACAGTCACTGTGAAAGGGGACAGAGAGAGAGAGAGAGTCAGACAGTCACTGTGAAAGTGGACAGAGAGAGAGAGAGAGAGAGTCAGACAGTCACTGTGAAAGGGACAGAGAGAGAGAGAGTCAGACAGTCACTGTGAAAGGGGACAGAGAGAGAGAGGAGAGAGAGTCAGACAGTCACTGTGAAAGGGGACAGAGAGAGCGAGAGAGACAGACAGTCACTGTGAAAGGGGACAGAGAGAGAGTGTGTCAGACAGTCACTGTGAAAGGGGACACAGAGAGAGAGAGATTCAGACAGTCACTGTGAAAGGGGACAGAGAGAGAGAGTCAGACAGTCACTGTGAAAGGTTAGAGAGAGAGAGTCAGACAGTCACTGTGAAAGGGGACAGAGAGAGAGAGAGAGATTCAGACAGTCACTGTGAAAGGTTAGAGAGAGAGAGTCAGACAGTCACTGTGAAAGGGGACAGAGAGAGACAGAGTCAGACAGTTACTGTGAAAGGGGACAGAGAGAGGGAGAGAGACAGACAGTCACTGTGAAAGGGGACAGAGAGAGAGAGAGTCAGACAGTCACTGTGAAAGGGGACAGAGAGAAAGTCAGACAGTCACTGTGAAAGGGGACACAGAGAGAGAGAGACAGTCAGACAGTCACTGTGAAAGGGACAGAGAGAGAGAGAGAGTCAGACAGTCACTGTGAAAGGGGACAGAGAGAGAGAGAGTCAGACAGTCACTGTGAAAGGGGACAGAGAGAGAGAGAGAGAGCGTCAGACAGTCACTGTGAAAGGGGACAGAGAGGAGGGAGAGAGACAGACAGTCACTGTGAAAGGGAACAGAGAGAGAGAGAGAGAGAGAGAGAGTCAGACAGTCACTGTGAAAGGGGACAGAGAGAGAGAGAGAGAGTCAGACAGTCACTGTGAAAGGGGACAGAGAGAGAGAGTCAGACAGTCACTGTGAAAGGGGACAGAGAGAGAGAGAGTCAGACAGTCACTGTGAAAGGGGACAGAGAGAGGGAGAGAGAGACAGACAGTCACTGTGAAAGGGGACGAGAGAGAGAGAGAGTCAGACAGTCACTGTGAAGGGGACAGAGAGAGAGTGTGTCAGACAGTCACTGTGAAAGGGGACAGAGAGAGAGAGAGTCAGACAGTCACTGTGAAAGGGGACAGAGAGAGAGAGAGAGAGAGTCAGACAGTCACTGTGAAAGGGGACAGAGAGAGGAGAGAGACAGACAGTCACTGTGAAAGGGAACAGAGAGAGAGAGAGAGAGAGAGAGAGTCAGAGACAGTCACTGTGAAAGGGGACAGAGAGAGAGAGAGAGAGAGTCAGACAGTCACTGTGAAAGGGGAACAGAGAGAGAGAGTCAGACAGTCACTGTGAAAGGGGACAGAGAGCGAGAGAGAGATTCAGACAGTCACTGTGAAAGGTTAGAGAGAGAGAGTCAGACAGTCACTGTGAACGGGGACAGAGAGAGACAGAGTCAGACAGTTACTGTGAACGGGGACAGAGAGAGGGAGAGAGACAGACAGTCACTGTGAAAGGGGACGAGAGAGAGAGAGTCAGACAGTCACTGTGAAAGGGGACAGAGAGAGAGAGTCAGACAGTCACTGTGAAAGGGGACAGAGAGAGAGAGAGTCAGACAGTCACTGTGAAAGGGGACAGAGAGAAAGTCAGACAGTCACTGTGAAAGGGGACAGAGAGAGAGAGAGACAGTCAGACAGTCACTGTGAAAGGGACAGAGAGAGAGAGAGAGTCAGACAGTCACTGTGATAGGGGACAGAGAGAGAGAGAGTCAGACAGTCACTGTGAAAGGGGACAGAGAGAGAGAGAGAGAGAGTCAGACAGTCACTGTGAAAGGGGACAGAGAGAGGGAGAGAGACAGACAGTCACTGTGAAAGGGAACAGAGATAGAGAGAGAGAGAGAGAGAGTCAGACAGTCACTGTGAAAGGGGACAGAGAGAGAGAGAGAGAGAGTCAGACAGACACTGTGAAAGGGGACAGAGAGAGAGAGTCAGACAGTCACTGTGAAAGGGGACAGAGAGAGAGAGAGTCAGACAGTCACTGTGAAAGGGGACAGAGAGAGGGAGAGAGACAGACAGTCACTGTGAAAGGGGACAGAGAGAGAGAGAGAGAGAGAGAGTCAGACAGTCACTGTGAAAGGGGACAGAGAGAGAGAGTCAGACAGTCACTGTGAAAGGGGATAGAGAGAGAGAGAGAGACAGTCACTGTGAAAGGGGACAGAGAGAGAGAGATAGAGTCAGACAGTCACTGTGAAAGGGGACAGAGAGAGAGAGAGAGAGAGTCAGACAGTCACTGTGAAAGGGGACAGAGAGAGAGTGAGAGAGAGAGAGAGTCAGACAGTCACTGTGAAAGGGGACAGAGAGAGAGAGTCAGTCACTGTGAAAGGGGACAGTGAGAGAGAGAGAGTCAGACAGTCACTGTGAAAGGGGACAGAGAGAGAGAGTGTCAGACAGTCACTGTGAAAGGGGACAGAGAGAGAGGAGTCAGACAGTCACTGTGAAAGGGGACAGAGAGAGAGTCAGACAGTCACTGTGAAAGGGGGACAGAGAGAGAGAGAGAGAGTCAGACAGTCACTGTGATAGGGGACAGAGAGAGAGACAGACAGTCACTGTGAAAGGGGACAGAGAGAGA
This sequence comes from Hemiscyllium ocellatum, assembly GCF_020745735.1. NCBI lineage: Eukaryota > Metazoa > Chordata > Chondrichthyes > Orectolobiformes > Hemiscylliidae > Hemiscyllium > Hemiscyllium ocellatum. The sequence continues at coordinate 355,938 of NW_026867592.1, read as the reverse complement.
GTCAGACAGTCACTGTGAAAGGGGACAGAGAGAGAGAGAGACAGACAGTCACTGTGAAAGGGGACAGAGAGAGAGAGAGAGAGTCAGACAGTCACTGTGAAAGGGGACAGAGAGAGAGTCAGACAGTCACTGTGAAAGGGGACAGAGTGAGAGAGAGACAGACAGTCACTGTGAAAGGGGACAGAGAGAGAGTCAGACAGTCACTGTGAAAGGGGACAGAGTGAGAGAGAGTCAGACAGTCACTGTGAAAGGGGACAGAGAGAGAGTCAGACAGTCACTGTGAAAGGGGACAGAGTGAGAGAGAGAGAGAGACAGTCACTGTGAAAGGGGACAGAGAGAGAGAGTCAGACAGTCACTGTGAAAGGGGACAGAGAGAGAGAGTCAGACAGTCACTGTGAAAGGGGACAGAGAGAGAGAGAGAGTCAGACAGTCACTGTGAAAGGGGACAGAGAGAGAGAGAGAGAGAGTCAGACAGTCACTGTGAAAGGGACAGAGAGAGAGAGAGTCAGACAGTCACTGTGAAAGGGGACAGAGAGAGAGAGAGAGAGAGTCAGACAGTCACTGTGAAAGGGGACAGAGAGAGGGAGAGAGACAGACAGTCACTGTGAAAGGGGACAGAGAGAGAGTGTGTCAGACAGTCACTGTGAAAGGGGACACAGAGAGAGAGAGATTCAGACAGTCACTGTGAAAGGGGACAGAGAGAGAGAGTCAGACAGTCACTGTGAAAGGTTAGAGAGAGAGAGTCAGACAGTCACTGTGAAAGGGGACAGAGAGAGAGAGAGAGATTCAGACAGTCACTGTGAAAGGTTAGAGAGAGAGAGTCAGACAGTCACTGTGAAAGGGGACAGAGAGAGACAGAGTCAGACAGTTACTGTGAAAGGGGACAGAGAGAGGGAGAGAGACAGACAGTCACTGTGAAAGGGGACAGAGAGAGAGAGAGTCAGACAGTCACTGTGAAAGGGGACAGAGAGAAAGTCAGACAGTCACTGTGAAAGGGGACACAGAGAGAGAGAGACAGTCAGACAGTCACTGTGAAAGGGACAGAGAGAGAGAGAGAGTCAGACAGTCACTGTGAAAGGGGACAGAGAGAGAGAGAGTCAGACAGTCACTGTGAAAGGGGACAGAGAGAGAGAGAGAGAGAGTCAGACAGTCACTGTGAAAGGGGACAGAGAGAGGGAGAGAGACAGACAGTCACTGTGAAAGGGAACAGAGAGAGAGAGAGAGAGAGAGAGAGTCAGACAGTCACTGTGAAAGGGGACAGAGAGAGAGAGAGAGAGTCAGACAGTCACTGTGAAAGGGGACAGAGAGAGAGAGTCAGACAGTCACTGTGAAAGGGGACAGAGAGAGAGAGAGTCAGACAGTCACTGTGAAAGGGGACAGAGAGAGGGAGAGAGACAGACAGTCACTGTGAAAGGGGACAGAGAGAGAGAGAGTCAGACAGTCACTGTGAAAGGGGACAGAGAGAGAGTGTGTCAGACAGTCACTGTGAAAGGGGACAGAGAGAGAGAGAGTCAGACAGTCACTGTGAAAGGGGACAGAGAGAGAGAGAGAGAGAGTCAGACAGTCACTGTGAAAGGGGACAGAGAGAGGGAGAGAGACAGACAGTCACTGTGAAAGGGAACAGAGAGAGAGAGAGAGAGAGAGAGAGTCAGACAGTCACTGTGAAAGGGGACAGAGAGAGAGAGAGAGAGAGTCAGACAGTCACTGTGAAAGGGGACAGAGAGAGAGAGTCAGACAGTCACTGTGAAAGGGGACAGAGAGAGAGAGAGTCAGACAGTCACTGTGAAAGGGGACAGAGAGAGGGAGAGAGACAGACAGTCACTGTGAAAGGGGACAGAGAGAGAGAGAGAGAGAGAGAGTCAGACAGTCACTGTGAAAGGGGACAGAGAGAGAGAGTCAGACAGTCACTGTGAAAGGGGATAGAGAGAGAGAGAGAGACAGTCACTGTGAAAGGGGACAGAGAGAGAGAGATAGAGTCAGACAGTCACTGTGAAAGGGGACAGAGAGAGAGAGAGAGAGAGTCAGACAGTCACTGTGAAAGGGGACAGAGAGAGAGTGAGAGAGAGAGAGAGTCAGACAGTCACTGTGAAAGGGGACAGAGAGAGAGAGTCAGTCACTGTGAAAGGGGACAGTGAGAGAGAGAGAGTCAGACAGTCACTGTGAAAGGGGACAGAGAGAGAGAGTGTCAGACAGTCACTGTGAAAGGGGACAGAGAGAGAGAGTCAGACAGTCACTGTGAAAGGGGACAGAGAGAGAGTCAGACAGTCACTGTGAAAGGGGACAGAGAGAGAGAGAGAGAGTCAGACAGTCACTGTGATAGGGGACAGAGAGAGAGACAGACAGTCACTGTGAAAGGGGACAGAGAGAGAGTCAGACAGTCACTGTGAAAGGGGACAGAGAGAGAGAGAGTCAGACAGTCACTGTGAAAGGGGACAGAGAGAGAGAGAGAGAGTCAGACAGTCACTGTGAAAGGGGACAGAGAGAGAGTCAGACAGTCACTGTGAAAGGGGACAGAGTGAGAGAGAGACAGACAGTCACTGTGAAAGGGGACAGAGAGAGAGTCAGACAGTCACTGTGAAAGGGGACAGAGTGAGAGAGAGTCAGACAGTCACTGTGAAAGGGGACAGAGAGAGAGTCAGACAGTCACTGTGAAAGGGGACAGAGTGAGAGAGAGAGAGAGACAGTCACTGTGAAAGGGGACAGAGAGAGAGAGTCAGACAGTCACTGTGAAAGGGGACAGAGAGAGAGAGTCAGACAGTCACTGTGAAAGGGACAGAGAGAGAGAGAGTCAGACAGTCACTGTGAAAGGGGACAGAGAGAGAGAGAGAGAGAGTCAGACAGTCACTGTGAAAGGGGACAGAGAGAGAGAGTCAGACAGTCACTGTGAAAGGGGACAGAGAGAGAGAGAGAGAGAGAGTCAGACAGTCACTGTGAAAGGGGACAGAGAGAGAGAGTCAGACAGTCACTGTGAAAGGGGACAGAGTGAGAGAGAGAGACAGACAGTCACTGTGAAAGGGGACAGAGAGAGAGAGTCAGACAGTCACTGTGAAAGGGGACAGAGAGAGAGAGAGTCAGACAGTCACTGTGAAAGGGGACAGAGAGAGAGAGAGTCAGACAGTCACTGTGAAAGGGGACAGACAGAGAGAGAGAGAGTCAGACAGTCACTGTGAAAGGAGGACATTGAGAGAGGACGCACGAGTGAGAGAGGGAGAGAGATTGTTAGTGTGGGTTTCCTCGGGGTGCTCCGGTTTCCTCCCACTATCCAAAGATGTACATGTGAGGGTGGGTTGGCCACAGGAAATGGTGTTCGGTGCTTTAATCAGAGGGAAATGGGTCTGGGCGGGTTACTCTTTGGAGGGTCGGTATGGACTTGCTGGGCCGAATGGCCTGTAGGGAATCTAATCAGACCTTCCCTGTCTGTCTGTTTCCCCTCCCCTCTCTCTCTCAATCTCTATTCTCTGTCTCTATCTCTCTCTCTGTCTCTCTGTCTGTCTCTGTCTCTGTCTCTCTCTCTCTCTCTCTCTCTCTATCTCTCTCTCTCTGTCCCTCTCTTTCTGTCTCTCTCTGTCTTTCTTTCTCTATCTCTCTCTCTATCTGTCTGTCTGTCTTTCTCTCTGTCTCTCTCTCTGTCTGACTCTGTCTCTCTCTCTCTCTCTCTCTCCCCCCCTCTCTCTCTGTCTCTCTTTCTGTGTGTGTGTGTGTCTCTCTCTCTGTCCCTCTCTCTCTGTCTGTCTCTGTCTCTCTCTCTCCCCTCTCTCTCTGTCTCTCTTTCTCTCTCTCTGTCTCTCTTTCTCTCTGTCTATCTGTCTTTCTCTCTCTCTCTCCCCTGCCTCTTTCTCTCTCTCTCTCTTGCTCTCTGTCGCCTTTCGCAGTGACTGTCTGACACTTTCTCTCTCTCTTTGTCTCTGTCTGTCTCTCTGTCTGTCTATCTCCCTCTCTCTTCCCCTCTCTCTCTCTCTCTCTGTCTCTCTCGCTATCTGTCTCTCTCAGTCTGTCTGTCTCTCTTCCCCACCCCCCTCTCTCTCTATCAGTCTCTCTCAATCCATCTGTCTGTCTGTCTGTCTCTCTCTCTCTCTATCCGTCTCTCTCAATCCATCTGTCTGTCTGTCTGTCTCTCTCTCTCTTCCCCACACTCTCACACTCTGTCTCTCTCTATCCATCTCTCTCAATCCGTCTGTCTGTCTGTCTGTCTCTCTCTCTCTTCCCCACTGTCTCTCTCTCTCTCTGTCTTTCTCTGGCAGACACTGACCCCGTACTCCACCCTGACTGTCTGTCTGGACTCTGACCCTGTCTCTCTGGACACTGACTGCCTCGATGCGATGCTGTCCCCTCTGTCGGATGTTGCTGGGCCCTGGATCACTCGCACGGTGGTGAGTCCAGCAGCTTGGCCTGGTGTTGACATGATTCTCGGCGTGATTCTGTGGCTGGTGTTTCTGTCCTTGCAGACGGAATGCGCTGGGACGGCGTTGGGGCAGACAGGAATGACTGCGCTGCGTCTGTCGTGATTGGGAGGTGATTGGCCTGAACTGACAGACCTGGTGTTGCTGGGTCCACACGGCTGGTAATTTGGGTCTCTCCCTCTGTCTGAGCACAAGGGTCACCATCTGTACAAATGTCGGGTTAGTCCCAGCCTCAGCTTCGAAAGCAGCTTTAAAATCAGGTTTGGATCCATCTGCAAACGTCACAGGACAGAATTAAACAGGGACATTGGAACAGGGCAGGAGGGAGAGGGTGGAGGAGGGTGGCAACAGTCTGAGCCAGCCCTGACCCTCCTACAGCACCCTCTCCCTCAGCACCCACTCCCTCAGCACTGAGCCTCCCTCAGCACCCGCTCCCTCAGCACTGACCCTCCCTCAGCACCCGCTCCCTCAGCACTGACCCTCCCTCAGCACTGACCCTCCCTCAGCACCCACTCCCTCAGCACTGACCCTCCCACAGCGCCCACTCCCTCAGCACTGACCCTCCCTCAGCACTGACCCTCCCTCAGCACCCGCTCCCTCAGCACTGACCCTCCCACAGCACCCACTCCCTCAGCACTGACCCTCCCACAGCACCCGCTCCCTCAGCACCCACTCCCTCAGCACTGACCCTCCCACAGCACCCACTCCCTCAGCGCTGACCCTCCCACAGCACCCGCTCCCTCAGCACTGACCCTCCCACAGCACCCGCTCCCTCAGCACTGACCCTCCCACAGCACCCACTCCCTCAACACTGACCCTCCCACAGCACTGACCCTCCCACAGCACCCACTCCCTCAGCACTGACCCTCCCACAGCACCCACTCCCTCAGCACTGACCTTCCCACAACACCCACTCCCTCAGCACTGGCCCTCCCACAGCACCCGCTCCCTCAGCACTGACGCTCCCACATCACTGACCCTACCACAGTACCCACTCCCTCAGCACTGACCCTCCCACAGCACCCGCTCCCTCAGCACTGACCCTCCCACAGCACCCGCTCCCTCAGCACTGACCCTCCCACAGCATCCACTCCCTCATCACTGACCCTCCCACAGCACTGACCCTCCCACAGCATCCACTCCCTCAGCACTGACCCTCCCACAGCACCCACTCCCTCAGCGCTGACCCTCCCACAGCACCCACTCCCTCAGCCCTGACCCTCCCACAGCACTGACCCTCGCACAGCACCCACTCCCTCAGCACTGACCCTCCCACAGCATCCACTCCCTCAGCACTGACCCTCCCACAGCACTGACCCTCGCACAGCACCCACTCCCTCAGCACTGACCCTCGCACAGCACCCACTCCCTCAGCACTGACCCTCCCACAGCATCCACTCCCTCAGCACTGACCCTCCCACAGCACCCACTCCCTCAGCACTGACCCTCCCACAGCACCCGCTCCCTCAGCACTGACCCTCCCACAGCACCCACTCCGTCAGCACTGACCCTCCCACAGCACCCGCTCCCTCAGCACTGACCCTCCCACAGCACCCACTCCCTCAGCACTGACCCTCCCACAGCACCCGCTCCCTCAGCACTGACCCTCCCACAGCACCCACTCCCTCAGCACTGACCCTCCCACAGCACCCGCTCCCTCAGCACTGACTATCCCACAGCACCCACTCCCTCAGCACTGACGCTCCCACAGCACTGACCCTCCCACAGCAGCCACTCTCTCAGCACTGACCCTCCCACAGCACCCGCTCCCTCAGCACTGACCCTCCCACAGCATCCACTCCCTCATCACTGACCCTCCCTCAGCACTGACCCTCCCACAGCAGCCACTCTCTCAGCACTGACCCTCCCACAGCACCCACTCCCTCAGCACTGACCCTCCCACAGCACCGACACCCTCAGCACTGACCCTCCCACAGCACCCACTCCCTCAGCACTGACCCTCCCACAGCACTGACCCTCCCACAGCACCCACTCCGTCAGCACTGACCCTCCCGTAGCACCCACTCCCTCAGCACTGACCCTCCCACAGCACCTGCTCCCTCAGCACTGACCCACCCACAGCACCCACTCCCTCAGCACTGACCCTCCCACAGCACCCGCTCCCTCAGCACTGACCCTCCCACAGCACCCGCCCCCTCAGCACTGACCCTCCCACAGCACCCACTCCCTCAGCACCCGCTCCCACAGCACCCACTCCCTCAGCACTGACCCTCCCTCAGCACTGATGCTCCCACAGCACTGACCCTCCCACAGCACCCGTTCCCTCAGCACTGACCCTCCCACAGCGCCCGCTCCCTCAGCACTGACCCTCCCACAGCACCCACTCCGTCAGCACTGACCCTCCCGTAGCACCCCCTCCCTCAGCACTGACCCCCCCCCACAGCACTGACCCTCCCACAGCACCCACTCCCTCAGCACTGACCCTCCCTCAGCACTGATGCTCCCACAGCACCCGCTCCCTCAGCACTGACCCTCCCACAGCACCCGCTTCCTCAGCACTGACCCTACCTCAGCGCTGACCCTCCCACATTACTGACCCTCCCACAGCACCCCCTCCCTCAGCACTGACCCCCCCCCACAGCACTGACCCTCCCACAGCACCCACTCCCTCAGCACTGACCCTCCCTCAGCACTGATGCTCCCACAGCACCCGCTCCCTCAGCACTGACCCTCCCACAGCACCCGCTCCCTCAGCACTGACCCTCCCACAGCACCCACTCCCTGAGCACTGACCCTCCCTCAGCACCCGCTCCCTCAGCACTGACCCTCCCACAGCACCCACTCCCTGAGCACGGACCCTCCCTCAGCACCCGCTCCCTCAGCACTGACCCTCCCACAGCGCCCACTCCCTCAGCACTGACCTTCCCACAGCACCCGCTCCCTCAGCACTGACCCTCCCACAGCACCCACTCCCTCAGCACTGACCCTCCCACAGCACCCGCTCCCTCAGCACTGACCTTCCCACAGCACCCGCTTCCTCAGCACTGACCTTCCCACTGTGTGGCTGGTCTAGATTGAGGGTTTTAATTGCCTGTAGCAGACCCCCCCACCCTCAGCACAGTATCGCTCACCTGGGAACAGGTCGGTACATGTCATAAAGATCTCCCAGAGGACCAAAGCCAGGGAGTACACATCCACCTGCTTGAGGTTGGTGGGGCTGTCCCTCAGGTCGATAGAACCATCTAGAATTTCGGGCGCCATGTACCGGTGTGTCCCCACCTGCGGAAAAGAGGGACACCGAGATTGGAATAGATTCCTGTCCATGTTCACCCAATGCTGGTGTAATGCCCAGGGATGTACAGGTTAGGGTGGGATTGGCCGTGCTAAATTGTCCCCATAGTGCCCAGGGATGTGCAGGTTAGGGTGGGATTGGCCATGCTAAATTGTCCCCGTAGTGCCCAGGGATGTACAGGTTAGGGTGGGATTGGCCGTGCTAAATTGTCCCCGTAGTGCCCAGGGATGTACAGGTTAGGGTGGGATTGGCCGTGCTAAATTGTCCCCGTATTGCCCAGGGATGTGCAGGTTAGGGTGGGATTGGCCGTGCTAAATTGTCCCCATATTGCCCAGGGATGTGCAGGTTAGGGTGGGATTGGCCGTGCTAAATTGTCCCCATAGTGCCCAGGGATGTACAGGTTAGGGTGAGATTGGCCGTGCTAAATTGTCCCTGTAGTGCCCAGGGATGTGCAGGTTAGGGTGGGATTGGCCGTGCTAAATTGTCCCATAGTGCCCTGGGATGTACAGGTTTGGGTGGGATTGGCCGTGCTAAATTGTCCCGTAGTGCCCAGGGATGTGCAGGTTAGGGTGGGATTGGCCGTGCTAAATTGTCCCCGTAGTGCCCAGGGATGTGCAGGTTAGGGTGGGATTGGCCGTGCTAAATTGTCCCCGTAGTGCCCAGGGATGTACAGGTTAGGGTGGGATTGGCCGTGCTAAATTGTCCCGTAGTGCCCAGTGATGTGCAGGTTAGGGTGGGATTGGCCGTGCTAAATTGTCCCCGTAGTGCCCAGGGATGTACAGGTTAGGGTGGGATTGGCCGTGCTAAATTGTCCCGTAGTGCCCAGGGATGTACAGGTTAGGGTGGGATTGGCCGTGCTAAATTGTCCCCGTAGTGCCCAGGGATGTACAGGTTAGGGTGGGATTGGCCGTGCTAAATTGTCCCGTAGTGCCCAGGGATGTATAGGTTAGGGTGGGATTGGCCGTGCTAAATTGTCCCCGTAGTGCCCAGGGATGTACAGGTTAGGGTGGGATTGACCGTGCTAAATTGTCCCCGTAGTGCCCAGGGATGTGCAGGTTAGGGTGGGATTGGCCTGTTAGAGTGGTCTTGTTATATCATGTGGTCTTGTTTGGCTGGTGCGCAAAGGTGCGGTGGAACTGAGGAGCGGGTCCCGCATTTGCGTAGCGCCTCGGTCAGAGTTACCGTGTAAAGCTGCTCCGAGCTGCCCCAGCCTGGTCCCAGGGCCACAGAGACGCCAAAATCGCTGATGGCGCACGTCCCGTCGTCCTTCACCAGAATGTTTTGGCTGGTCAGGTCCCGATGGACTATCACCGGCTTGTGGTAACCTGCTTCCGGCAACGCAACACAGAGGGAGGCAGTGGGAAAGAACATCACCTCACCCGCACAACGCTCACACCTGCTGCTTGCATGGGATAGGCTGGACAAGGAGATGGCCTGAATGGCCTCCTGTTCCTGTGTGACAGGCTAGAGGAGGAGATGGGCTGAATGGGCTCCTATCTCTGGAGCGGGAGGAGAGGGGCTGAATGGGCTGCTATCCCTGGTGTGGGAGAGGGGCTGAATGTCCTCCTGTCCCTGGAGCAGGAGGAGAGGGGCTGAATGGCCTCCTGTTCCTGTGTGACAGGCTAGAGGAGGAGATGGGCTGAATGGGCTCCTATCCCTGGAGCGGGAGGAGAGGGGCTGAATGGGCTCCTACCCCTGGTGTGGGAGAGGGACTGAATGTCCTCCTGTCCCTGGAGCAGGAGGAGAGGGGCTGAATGGCCTCCTGTCCCTGGAGCAGGAGGAGAGGGGCTGAATGGGCTCTTATCCCTGGAGCGGGAGGAGAGGGGCTGAATGGGCTCCTATCCCTGGTGTGGGAGAGAGGCTGAATGTCCTCCTGTCCCTGGAGCAGGAGGAGAGGGGCTGAATGGCCACTGTGACCCATCGCTGGGACGTTGCCCCCTGTCCTATCCCACCCCGGGGTGTACAGACGGTGAATGTACCTCTGGAGCGGAGCTCCGTGTGCAGGAAGCAGAGTCCTGTGCTGAGAGACTGTGCCAGGGTCAGAGCGTGTGCCCAGTCAGTGCTGTACCTGCTGAGGTAGCGATGTAGAGATCCCTGTGGGAACACAGATAAACCATCAGGAACCATCACCACCTCCACGCTGCTAGTTACTCACTCAGTCAGCTTAACCTAACTCTAATCCTAACCCTAACCCCATCACCACCTCTACGCTGCTAGTTACTCACTCAGTCAGCTTAACCTAACCCTAACCCTAACCCTAACCCCATCACCACCTCTACGCTGCTAGTTACTCACTCAGTCAGCTTAACCTAACCCTAACCCTAACCCCAACACTTACCCTAACCCTAAGCCTAACCCTAACCCTAACCCCAACACTTACTGTAACCCTAACCCTAACCCCATCACCACCTCTACGCTGCTAGTTACTCACTCAGTCAGCTTAACCTAACCCTAACCCTAACCCCAACACTTACCCTAACCCTAACCCTAACCCTAACCCAGGCTGCTAGTTACTCGCTGAGTCAGCTTGGAGCACAGGCGGTGATCTGGGCTTGACTAACTCTCACCTCATAAAAAATTTCAACCTTTATCTGACAAAGCATTCTATTCTTAACCCCGACCTTAACTCTGAGATCGCACTCTGAACCCAAATCCTAACTCTCACCCCGAACTGTAATTCTAACCCGACCTCTTAAACCTAACTCTTAACCTTGACCCTAACTCTAAACCCTAACCTTTAACCCTAACCTTAACTCTTAACCTGTACTGTTAATCCTAACCAGACCTCTTAAACCTAACTCTCAACCCTAACCCTAACTCTTAACCCTAACCTTTAACCCTAAACCTAACTCTTAACCCTAACTGTTAATCCAAATCTGATCTCTTAAACCTAATACTTAACCGTAACCCTAACTCTAAACCATAACCTTTAACCTAACCCTAACCCTTAACCCTAACCTTTAACCCTAACCCTAACTCTTAACCCTAACTCTACCTATTAGCCTTAACCCTAACCCTACCCCTTAACCATAATCTTAACTCTTAACCCTGACCCTAACTCCAAACCCTAACTCTTAACCCTAATCCTACCTCTTAACCCTAACCCTTTAACCCTAACCCTAACCCTTAACCCTAATCCTAACTCTGAACCCTGACCCTAACTTTAAACCCTAACCCTACCTCTTAACCCTAACCCTATCTCTTATCCCTGACCCTAACTCTTAACCCTAACCCTACATCTTAACCCTAACACTTAACCCTAAAATGTAAACCTTAACCCTAACACTAACCCTTAGTACTGATGCCCAATCACTAGCCCCAACCCTAAACTGGACCCAACACTTAACCTTTAACACTTAACTGTAACCCTAACCCTTAACCCTAACCCCTCACCCTCACCTTTAATTCTAATTCTTAACCTTAAGCCTAAACATTAACACTTAACCCTCACTCTCACCCTAACCCTTCGCCTTTAACTGTAGTCTTTAAGCTTAACCTTTAACATTAACCCTTAAACTTAACCCTTAACCCTTGACTCTAACACTAACCCTTAATAATACTGTCCAACTTCAACCCTTAGTCCTTAATCCCAACCTTTAACAATAACACCTAACTCTAACCCATAGCCCTTAACCCTAACCCTTAATCCTCACCCGTATCCCTTTACCATAACCCCTAACCCTAACCCCAACTTAACCATTAACTCTTGCTCTAACCATAAGTCCATCTCCTAGCCCTTAGCCCTAACCCTTTTATTCTATTACCCGAACCCTAACTGTTTTAACCATTAACCCTAACCCTAAACCCTCACCCTAATTCTCAGCTTTGACCCTGTCCCTGTGTGAGGGGATACTCTCCGCTCGCTCTGATGGACAGGGGGGGAGTGATCTGATGGTTGATGTTTCGCTCTGTGCCCGGTTACCTGTGGGTGGTATTCCGTGACCAGGAAGTATCTCCGGGTGTTCCCGGCCCTGGTCACTCCCGCGTCGATAAACCTCACCACGTTTCCGTGCTCCATCGCTGGGAGGGAGAGCAGGCCCCACTCGTTCAGGAAGGGCTGGTGGCTGCAGGGTTGGAACAGTTTCACCGCCACCTCTCTGTGTGCCCGGTAACCACGCCACACCGTCCCGAACCGGCCCTGACCGATCACCTGCTTGGGGTTTGGGAGGGAGAGAGTGTGTGAGAGAGAGAGACAGACAGAGGAAGAGGGAGAGAGACAGAGGGAGAGAGAGAGAGAGAGAGAGAGACGGACAGGCAAAGGGAGAGAGAGTGTGTGAGAGAGACAGAGGGAGAGGGAGACAGACAGACAGAGGGAGAGAGTGTGTGAGAGAGACAGAGGGAGAGAGTGTGTGAGAGAGAGAGACAGACAGAGGAAGAGAGAGACAGACAGATAAAGGGAGAGAGAGAGAGAGAGACGGACAGGCAAAGGGAGAGAGAGTGTGTGAGAGAGACAGAGGGAGAGGGAGACAGACAGACAGAGGGAGAGAGAGTGTGTGAGAGAGACAGAGGGAGAGAGAGACAGACAGACAGAGGGAGAGAGAGAGAGACAGAGAGAGAGACAGACAGAAGGAGAGAGACAGACAGACAGACAGATGGAGAGAGATAGAGAGACAGATAGAGGGAGAGAGACAGACAGACAGAGGGAGAGATAGACACACACAGACAGAGGGAGAGAGAGAGTGTGTTGAGAGAAACAGACGGAGAGAGAGAGAGACAGACAGACAGAGGGAGAGAGAGAGTGTGAGAGAGAGAGATAATCGAGACGGTAGAGCCAGAGGGTGACTGGGCGTGGTGGGCTAGTCACAGCAGCGGGCTGAGTGGCCTATCGAGGTCCATCCACCCTCCAATACAATCCTCGATCTTGATGCTGCATTCCCTCTCCCCCTCACTATCACTCCCTCTCTCTCTCACTCCTTCTCTCTCACCTTCACTCTCTCTCTCACCTTCACTCTCTATCTCCCCCTCACCTTCACTCTCTCTCTCCCTCCTTCTCTCTCACCTTCACTCTCTATCTCCCCCTCACCTTCTCTCTCTCTCTCACTCTCTCTCTCACCTTCACTCCCTATCTCCCCCTCACCTTCACTCTCTCTCTCCCTCCTTCTCTCTCACCTTCACTCTCTATCTCCCCCTCACCTTCTCTCTCTCTCTCACTCTCTCTCTCACCTTCACTCTCTATCTCCCCCTCACCTTCACTCTCTCTCTCCCTCCTTCTCTCTCACCTTCACTCTCTATCTCCCCCTCACCTTCTCTCTCTCTCTCACTCTCTCTCTCACCTTCACTCCCTATCTCCCCCTCACCTTCACTCTCTCTCTCCCTCCTTCTCTCTCACCTTCACTCTCTATCTCCCCCTCACCTTCACTCTCTCTCTCACTCTCTCTCTCACCTTCACTCCCTATCTCCCCCTCACCTTCACTCTCTCTCTCCCTCCTTCTCTCTCACCTTCACTCTCTATCTCCCCCTCACCTTCTCTCTCTCTCTCACTCTCTCTCTCACCTTCACTCTCTATCTCCCCCTCACCTTCACTCTCTCTCTCCCTCCTTCTCTCTCACCTTCACTCTCTATCTCCCCCTCACCTTCACTCTCTCTCTCACTCTCTCTCTCACCTTCACTCCCTATCTCCCCCTCACCTTCACTCTCTCTCTCACTCCTTCTCTCTCACCTTCACTCCCTATCTCCCCCTCACCTTCACTCTCTCTCTCCCTCCTTCTCTCTCACCTTCACCCCCCTCTCTTTCACCTTCACTCTCTCTCTCACCTTCACTCTCTATCTCCCCCTCACCTTCACTCTCTCTCTCACTCCTTCTCTCTCACCTTCACTCCCTATCTCCCCCTCACCTTCACTCTCTCTCTCCCTCCTTCTCTCTCACCTTCACCCCCCTCTCTTTCACCTTCACTCTCTCTCTCTCACCTTCACTCCCTATCTCCCCCTCACCTTCATTCTCTCTCTCTCTCACACCTCTCTCACCTTCCCCCCCCCTTTCACCTTCACTCTCTCTCTCACTCCTTCTCTCTCACCTTCACTCCCTATCTCCCCCTCACCTTCACTCTCTCTCTCCCTCCTTCTCTCTCACCTTCACTCTCTATCTCCCCCTCACCTTCTCTCTCTCTCTCACTCTCTCTCTCACCTTCACTCTCTATCTCCCCCTCACCTTCACTCTCTCTCTCCCTCCTTCTCTCTCACCTTCACTCTCTATCTCCCCCTCACCTTCACTCTCTCTCTCACTCTCTCTCTCACCTTCACTCCCTATCTCCCCCTCACCTTCACTCTCTCTCTCACTCCTTCTCTCTCACCTTCACTCCCTATCTCCCCCTCACCTTCACTCTCTCTCTCCCTCCTTCTCTCTCACCTTCACCCCCCTCTCTTTCACCTTCACTCTCTCTCTCACCTTCACTCTCTATCTCCCCTCACCTTCACTCTCTCTCTCACTCCTTCTCTCTCACCTTCACTCCCTATCTCCCCCTCACCTTCACTCTCTCTCTCCCTCCTTCTCTCTCACCTTCACCCCCCTCTCTTTCACCTTCACTCTCTCTCTCACCTTCACTCTCTATCTCCCCCTCACCTTCACTCTCTCTCTCCCTCCTTCTCTCTCACCTTCACCCCCCTCTCTTTCACCTTCACTCTCTCTCTCTCACCTTCACTCCCTATCTCCCCCTCACCTTCATTCTCTCTCTCTCTCACACCTCTCTCACCTTCCCCCCCCCTTTCACCTTCACTCTCTCTCTCACTCCTTCTCTCTCACCTTCACTCCCTAGCTCCCCCTCACCCACATTTTCTCTCTCTCTCACCTTCACCCTCTCTCTCTCATCTTCATTCTCTCTCCCTCACCTTCACTCTCTCTCTCTCACCGTCACTCTCTCTCTCACCTTCACTCTCTCTCCCTCACCTTCATTCTCTCTCCTTCACCTTCACTCTCTCTCACCTTCACTCTCTCTCCCTCACCTTCATTCTCTCTCTCTCACCTTCATTCTCTCTCCTTCACCTTCACTCTCTCTCACCTTCACTCTCTCTCTCTCACCTTCACTCTCTCTCCCTCACCTTCATTCTCTCTCTCTCACCTTCATTCTCTCTCTCTCACCTTCATTCTCTCTCCTTCACCTTCACTCTCTCTCACCGTTACTCTCTCTCTCTCACACCGTCACTCTCTCTCTCTCTTCCTTACCTTCACTCTCTCTCTCTCACCCACTTTCACTCTCTCTCTCCCTCACCTTTACTCTCTCTCACTCTCTCTCTCACACATTTACTCTCTCAGCTTCACCCCCTCTTTCTCGCTCACCTTCACTTGCTCTCTCCTCTCACCTTCACTCTCTCTCCCTCACCTTCACCCTCTCTCTCTCTCCCCTCACCTACACTCTTTCTGTCCCCCCACCCCTCTCTCTCCCCTCCTCACCTTCACTCTCTCTCTCTCCCTCACCTTCACCCTCTCTCTCTCTGTCTGTCTCACACACTCTCCCTCTCACTTCCACTCTCTCTTTTACAGAGGGCTCCGGCCCATCTCCCCACAGCTCTCTGTTCTCCGCAGTAAAAGCACTGGGACATTCAGAGAGTGTATCTCTTACACCGACATTCTCTCGCCACCAATAAGGGTCTCACCTCAATGAACTCCACAGGTGTCTCCATCCTTTTGTCGATCAGTGTAGGTGTCGAGCGAGAGAAAAAACACCCCTTCAAACGCCTCCGTACTGCAACAGAGCGAGAGAGTGAGTGTGAGAGGGACAGATAGAGATAGAGAGAGGGGTGGGGAAACGGGGAGAGAGAGTATGACAGAGGGAGGAGGGAGACAGAGTAGGTCAGAGGGAGAGAGACAGATTGAGAGAGAGAGAGGAGAAAAAGAGTGTGGTTTAGATGGAGCGAGAGAGGCAAGGAGAGAAAGACAGATAAAGAGTTGGAAAAAGAGAGTGAGAGATTCTGAAGTGGAGAGAGAGAAACTGAGAAAGACGGATGTGGATAGACCGAGTGTGTGTGACGTAGAGAGAGAGAGAGAGAGGGACAGGGACAGAGACAAAAAGAGTGAGAGAGACAGGGAGGATGAGACACAATTTGGGTGAGGGAACAGGAAGAGAGAGAGAGGGGCAGGGACAGAGAGATAGAGTGAAAGGATAGAGAATGACAGAGGTAGAGATGGAGTCAGTGAACTGAGGAAATATCATCAGCTCCTCTCCGAGGGTAGTCTCTGAGTGAGTGGAGGGATGCAGGAAAGGGGTTCTCTGGGTTAAAGTTGAGGGATACCATGTAGGAGTCCTGCATTATCGGAGGGTCAGTGCTGAGGGAGTGGGTGCTGTGGGAGGGTCAGTGCTGAGGGAGTGGGCGCTGTGTGAGGGACAGTGCAGAGGGAGTGGGCGCTGTGTGAGGGACAGTGCAGAGGGAGTGGGTGCTGTGTGAGGGTCAGTGCAGAGGGAGTGGGTGCTGTGGGAGGGTCAGTGCAGAGGGAGTGGGTGCTGTGAGAGGGACAGTGCAGAGGGAGTGGGCGCTGTGTGAGGGTCAGTGCAGAGGGAGTGGGTGCTGTGAGAGGGTCAGTGCAGAGGGAGTGGGTGCTGTGGGAGGGTCAGTGCTGTGGGAGGGACAGTGCTGAGGGAGTGGGTGCTGAGGGAGGGTCAGTGCTGAGGAGATGGGCGCTGTGGGAGGGTCAGTGCTGAGGGGGCGGGTGCTGAGGGAGGGTCAGTGCTGAGGGAGTGGGTGCTGAGAGAGGGTCAGTGCTGAGGGAGTGGGCACTGTGGGAGGGACAGTGCTGAGGGAGTGGGTGCTGTGGGATGGTCAGAGCTGAGGGAGTGGGCGCTATGGGAGGGTCAGTCCTGAGGGAGCGGGTGCTGTGGGAGGATCAGCGCTGAGGGAGTGGGTGCTGTGGGAGGGTCAGTGCTGAGGGAGCGGGTGCTGTGGGAGGGTCAGTGCTGAGGGAGTGGGTGCTGTGGGAGGGTCAGTGCTGAGGGAGTGGGTGCTGTGGGAGGGTCAGTGCTGAGGGAGTGGGCGCAGTGGGAGGGTCAGTGCTGAGGAGATGGGCGCTGTGGGAGGGTCAGTGCTGAGGGAGCGGGTGCTGTGGGAGGGTCAGTGCTGTGGGAGGGTCAGTGCTGAGGGAGTGGGATCTGTGGGAGGGTCAGTGCTGAGGGAGGGTCAGTGCTGAGGGAGTGGGTGCTGTGGGAGGGTCAGTGCTGAGGAAGTGGGCGCAGTGGGAGGGTCAGTGCTGAGGGAGGGTCAGTGCTGAGGGAGTGGGTGCTCTGGGAGGGTCAACGCTGAGGGAGTGGGCGCAGTGGGAGGGTCAGTGCTGAGGGAGTGGGTGCTGTGGGAGGGTCAGTGCTGAGGGAGCGGGTGCTGTGGGAGGGTCAGTGCTGAGGGAGTGGGTACTGTGGGAGGGTCAGTGCTGAGGGAGTGGGCGCAGTGGGAGGGTCAGTGCTGAGGAGATGGGCGCTGTGGGAGGGTCAGTGCTGAGGGAGTGGGCGCTGTGTGAGGGTCAGAGCTGAGGGAGTGGGTGCTGTGGGAGGGTCAGTGCTGAGGGAGTCGGGACTGTGGGAGGGTCAGTGCTGAGGGAGTGGACACTGTGGGAGAATCAGTGCTGAGGGAGGGCCAGTGCTGAGGGAGTGGGCGCTGTGGGAGGGTCAGTGCTGAGGGAGTGGGTGCTGTGGGAGGGTCAGCGCTGAGGGAGTGGGTGCTCTGGGAGGGTCAGTGCTGAGGGAGGGTCAGTGCTGAGGGAGCGGGTGCTGTGGGAGGGTCAGTGATGTGGGAGCGGGTGCTGTGGGAGGGTCAGTGCTGAGGGAGTGGGTGCTGTGGGAGGGTCAGTGCTGTGGGAGGGTCAGTGCTGAGGGAGTGGGTGCTGTGGGAGGGTCAGTGCTGTGGGAGGGTCAGTGCTGAGGGAGTGGGTGCTGTGGGAGGGTCAGTGCTGAGGGAGTGGGTGCTCTGGGAGGGTCAACGCTGAGGGAGTGGGTGCTGAGGGAGGGTCAGTGCTGAGGGAGCGGGTGCTGAGGGAGGGTCAGTGCTGAGGGAGTGGGTGCTGTGGGAGGGTCAGTGCTGAGGGAGTGGGTGCTGTGGGAGGGTCAGTGCTGAGGGAGTGGGTGCAGAGGGAGAGTCAGTGCTGAGGGGTGTTGCGGTATCCGTGATGCAGTGAGTCTGTAGTCGGGGGGCGATGAGGGCAGCCTGCTGTGAGGTGAGAGGGAGGTGACCTTCCTGCTTCCCCGCTCGGTAACAGGCAGAAAGCTTTTGCTGAAGTTCCACATGATAGACTTGGCGGAGTGTCTTTTGGGGGGAGTGTAAAGGTGGAAGGTGACTTTGTGGGGAGGGGTGACCCAGAGGGAGGTGTGGGTGTGCTCTGTCTGGGAATGATCGCGCCGTCCGGCATCTTCTCCGTCCGGTGTGGGTGCCGTACCTTCTGGTGACCTCAGGAACAGTCCGAGGGACATTGAGATGATGAGGATCACAACCAGACCGAGAGATCCCATCAGGAAACCTGCAATTCAACACAGGCAGGGGTCAGGGGTCAGGGATGGGGGTGATCGGGGAGGCAGGGGTCAGGGATGGGGGTGATCCGGGGAGGCAGGGGTCAAGGGATGGGGGTGATCGAGGGGGATCAGGGGTCAGGGATGGGGTGATCCGGGGGGGTCAGAGGTCAGGAATGGGGGTGATCGAGGGGGGTAAGGGGTCAGGGATGGGGGTGATCCAGGGGCAGGGGTCAGGATGATCGGGGGGGCAGGGGTCAAGGGATTGGGGTGATCAGGGGGTCAGGGAGGGGGGTGATCGGGGGGTCAGGGGTCAGGGATGGGGGTCATCTGGGGGGAGGGGGCAGGGATGGGGGCGATCCGGGGGGTCAGGGGTCAGGGATGGGGTGATCGGGGGGTCAGGGATGGGGGTGATCGGGGGGTCAGGGGTCAAGGGATGGGGATTATCCGGGGGGGGTCAGTGTTCAAGGGATGGGGGAGGTCAGGGGTCAGGGATGGGGGCGATCCGGGGGCAGGGGTCAGGGATGGGGGTGATCCGGAGGGGAGGGGCAGGGGTCAGGGATGGGGGTGATCGGGGGAGGGGCAGGCAGGGGTCAGGGATGGGGGTGATCCGGGGGGGTGGGGGGAGAATCTAGGGTCAGGGTGGGATGTTATCCGCGGGGGGGATCTGGGATCAGGGATGGGGGGGTTTATCCAGGGGTAGGGGGTTGGAGTCTGGGATCACGGTGGGGGGGTGGAATCTGGAATCAGGGTGGGGGTGATCGGGGTGGGGGGCAAATCAGGGATGGGGGGTTTCTGGGGGGGAATCTGAGATCAGAATGTGGGGGTTATCCAGGGGTTATCTGGGATCAGGGTGGGGTGATTGGGGATTGGGTGCAGGTGATCCAGGATCGTATGTCCCTGGGATTGGGGGTGATCTGGGATCGAGTGTCCCTGGGATTGGGGGTGATCCGGGATCGAGTGTCCCTGGGATTGGGGGTGATCCAGGATCGTGTGTCCCTGGGATTGGGGATCGGGATTGGGGGTGATCCGGGATCGAGTGTCCCTTGGATTGGGGGTGATCCAGGATTGTGTGTCCCTGGGATTGGGGATCGGGATTGGGGGTGATCTGGGATCGCGTGTCCCTGGGATTGGAGGTGATCCGGGATCGAGTGTCCCTGGGATTGGGGGTGATCCAGGATCGTGTGTCCCTGGGATTGGGGATCGGGATTGGGGGTGATCCGGGATCGAGTGTCCCTTGGATTGGGGGTGATCCAGGATTGTGTGTCCCTGGGATTGGGGATCGGGATTGGGGGTGATCCGGGATCGCGTGTCCCTTGGATTGGGGGTGATCCGGGATCGAGTGTCCCTGGGATTGGGGGTGATCCGGGATCGAGTGTCCCTGGGATTGGGGATCAGGATTGGGGGTGATCTGGGATCGAGTGTCCCTTGGATTGGGGGTGATCCAGGATCATGTGTCCCTGGGATTGGGGATCGGGATTGGGGGTGATCTGGGATCGAGTGTCCCTGGGATTGGGGGTGATCCGGGATCGAGTGTCCCTGGGATTGGGGATCAGGATTGGGGGTGATCCGGGATCGAGTGTCCCTTGGATTGGGGGTGATCCAGGATTGTGTGTCCCTGGGATTGGGGATCGGGATTGGGGGTGATCTGGGATCGAGTGTCCCTGGGATTGGGGGTGATCCGGGATCGAGTGTCCCTGGGATTGGGGGTGATCCAGGATCATGTGTCCCTGGGATTGGGGATCGGGATTGGGGGTGATCCGGGATCGAGTGTCCCTTGGATTGGGGGTGATCCAGGATTGTGTGTCCCTGGGATTGGGGATCGGGATTGGGGGTGATCTGGGATCGAGTGTCCCTGGGATTGGGGGTGATCCAGGATCGCGTGTCCCTGGGATTGGGGATCGGGATTGGGGGTGATCCGGGATCGAGTGTCCCTTGGATTGGGGGTGATCCAGGATTGTGTGTCCCTGGGATTGGGGATCGGGATTGGGGGTGATCCGGGATCGCGTGTCCCTTGGATTGGGGGTGATCCGGGATCGAGTGTCCCTGGGATTGGGGGTGATCCGGGATCGAGTGTCCCTGGGATTGGGGATCAGGATTGGGGGTGATCCGGGATCGAGTGTCCCTTGGATTGGGGGTGATCCAGGATCATGTGTCCCTGGGATTGGGGATCGGGATTGGGGGTGATCTGGGATCGAGTGTCCCTTGGATTGGGGGTGATCCAGGATCATGTGTCCCTGAGATTGGGGATCGGGATTGGGGGTGATCCGGGATCGAGTGTCCCTTGGATTGGGGATAGGGATTGGGGGTGATCCAGGATCGCGTGTCCCTTGGATTGGGGGTGATCCAGGATTGAGTGTCCCTGGGATTGGGGATAGGGATTGGGGGTGATCCGGGATCGCGTGTCCCTTGGATTGGGGGTGATCCGGGATCGAGTGTCCCTGCGCTGTGGGATGGAGACTCCGAGCAGGCCCCAGTCTGGGATCTATCCGGGATTGGGGGTGATCCAGGATCGAGTGTCCCTGGGATTGGGGGTGATCCCGGATCATGTGTCCCTGGGATTGGGGGTGATCCAGGATCGTGTGTCCCTGGGATTGGGGATCGGGATTGGGGGTGATCCGGGATCGAGTGTCCCTGGGATTGGGGGTGATCCGGGATCGTGTGTCCCTGGGATTGGGGATCGGGAATGGGGGTGATACGGGATCGAGTGTCCCTTGGATTGGGGATAGGGATTGGGGGTGATCCAGGATCGCGTGTCCCTTGGATTGGGGGTGATCCAGGATTGAGTGTCCCTGGGATTGGGGTAGGGATTGGGGGTGATCCGGGATCGCGTGTCCCTTGGATTTGGGGTGATCCGGGATCGAGTGTCCCTGCGCTGTGGGATGGAGACTCCAAGCAGGCCCCAGTCTGGAATCTATCCGGGATTGGGGGTGATCCAGGATCGAGTGTCCCTGGGATTGGGGGTGATCCCGGATCATGTGTCCCTGGGATTGGGGGTGATCCAGGATCGTGTGTCTCTGGGATTGGGGATCGGGATTGGGGGTGATCCGGGATCGAGTGTCCCTGGGATTGGGGGTGATCCGGGATCGTGTGTCCCTGGGATTGGGGATCGGGAATGGGGGTGATCTGGGATCGAGTGTCCCTGCGCTGTGGGATGGAGACTCCGAGCAGGCCCCAGTCTGGGATCTATCCGGGATTGGGGGATTGAGTGTCCCTGGGATTGGGGATAGGGATTGGGAGTGATCCGGGATCGAGTGTCCCTGGGATTGGGTGTGATCCGGGATCGAGTGTCCCTGGGATTGGGGGTGATCCGGGATCGAGTGTCCCTGGCATTGGGGATCGGGATCGGGAGTGATCCGGGATCGAGTGTCCCTGGGATTGGGGGTGATCTGGGATCGAGTGTCCCTGGGATTGGGGATAGGGATTGGGAGTGATCTGGGATCGAGTGTCCCTGGGATTGGGGGTGATCTGGGATCGAGTGTCCCTGTGCTGTGGGATGGAGACTCGGAACAGGCCCCAGTCTGGGATCTATCCGGGATTGGGGGTGATCCAGGATTGAGTGTCTCAGGGATTGGGAGTGATCCGGGATCGAGTGTCCCTGGGATTGGGTGTGATCCAGGATCGAGTGTCCCTGGGATTGGGGATCAGGATTGGGAGTGATCTGGGATCGAGTGTCCCTGGGATTGGGGATAGGGATTGGGGGTGATCCGGGATCGAGTGTCCCTGGGATTGGGGGTGATCCGGGATCGAGTGTCCCTACGCTGTGGGATGGAGACTCGGAACAGGCCCCAGTCTGGGATCTATCCGGGTATGTTGGTGATCCAGGATCGAGTGTCCCTGGGATTGGGGGTGATCCGGGATCGAGTGTCCCTGGGCTGTGGGATGGAGACTCGGAACAGGCCCCAGTCTGGGATCTATCCGGGTGGGAAGTGGTTAACGCGAGCACAGACACACACAGTATCTCTCTCTCTCTGAGTCTCAAGGTCTCCTGTTCCCCTCACTCCCACGGGAACATCTGGAGAGCCGCGGGCGGAGAATGAAGGCCGGAATTTTACAGACTGAGCTGGGATTGGGAGGGGAGTCGGAGGGGGATGGGGAAATCTCCAACACGGACTGAGACTCGGCCGCTCCCTCGGTCTCAGCAATGTCCCGAAAACCCCACAGCGGATTTGACTCGGTTATCCTTCGTTCCCGGGAGCTGGTGGGGTGTCACTCCCAAGGGAGGGGGTGCAGGGGGTGACAGAGAGCTGCAGTCACAGAGACCCTCGGGGGAGGGGTGCGGAGACGGGAAAGGGGACACCCCCCCACACACCTCCTTCCCTCGGTCAGGACGGTGGTGTTGGGGAGGGAGGGAGGCGTCCACCCTCCCCTCCAACCTCCCGCAGGGCCCCACAGCACGTGGAGACTGGCCCTTCGGCCCACATAGGCCCCTGCTGACCCAAATGCCCATCCCCCATCTCCCTGCACTTGCCCCACACCCTCCTAATCCTTCCCCGCGTGTGTACGTGTCCAAATGCCCTTTTAATTGTTGTTGATGTACCTCCCCCCACCTCCCCTCACCTTCCCCTCACCTTCCCCCCACCCCCGGCAGCTCGTCTCACACCCGCACCACCCTCTGGGTAAAACTGCTCCCCACCCTTGGGTTCCCTTGAACCATCGCCCCTCTAGTCCTCGATTCCTCTCCCCCTGACCCTGGGGAGAAAGACTGAGTGCCTTCACCCTGCCCACGCCCCTCGCGATCTGACACCCCTCTGTAAGGTCCCCCCGCCCAGCCCCCTCTCAGTCTCCAACGGAAACAGCCCTCGCTTGTCCACCCTCTCCCGGTAACTCAGACCCTCGGGTCCCGGTAACATCCCTGTACATTTCTCCCCCCTCTCCTCCCTCCCCCCTTTCCTGTTAATAACACCCTTCCTGTGGGGAGGGGACCGATTCCCGAACCCGATATTCCGAGCGCAGCCTCACCAACGTCCTGGATAACTGTGTCCCAACCTCTACACTCACCATCTCATGTCCCTGGGATTTCTCTCTCTCTCTCTATCTAACTCCCTCTCTCTAACTCCCTCTCCCTCTCTCTCTCCCTCTCCCTCTATCTCTCTCTCTCTGTCTCTCTCTCTCTCTCTCTCTCTCTCTCTGTGCCTCTCTCTCTGTCTCTTTCTCTGTGTGTGTTTATTTCTCTCTGTCTCTCACTCTCTCTAACTCCCACTCTCTCTCTCTAACAGCCCCTCCCTCTCTCTCTGTCTCTCTCTCTAACTCTCTCTCTCTCTCTCTCTCGCTCCATCCTTCCTTTGGGGGGGTGACCGATCCCGAACCCCAACACTCTGAGCGCGGCCTCACCAACGCCCTGGATAACTGCGACATAACGTCCCAACGTTGATACTCAGTGCCTGGACTGACGAAGGCCAGTGTGTCTAAACCCTTCCTCACTGCCCTGTCTACCTGGGACTCCACTTCCTGAGGACCCTGCCCCTGAACCCCGAGCTCCCTCTGCCCCCCAGCTACACTCCTTAAGGCCCCAACCCTTCACCAGGAAACCCTCCCCCAACTCGGTTTGACTTCCCAAAATGCAAGACCTCGCGGTGATCGATGTTAAACTGCGTTTGCCATTTCCTGGCCCACCTCCCCCCTCAGGGTCCTGCTGCAACTTCAGCAGTGTCTCTCACAGTCAGGACACATCGCTGACTTCGGGGGGGTGGTGGGAAAGGGAGGGAGGGAGTGTCGAAGGTTAGGGGTGGAGTGACGGTCGAATGGGAAATGGAGTTGCTCTGTCCCTGGACGGTGTGGAGCTTCTCGAGTGTGAGTGGGAGTCAGCTCCCCCACCCCACCCTCCCGTTCGAGGGAGAGGGGAGTGTTCCCTCACCCCCCCCCACCCCTCTCCCTGACCCGTGGCTTGATGGTGGGACAGGGTTCGGGGGGAGGGAGGGAGTGAGGAGGGGAGTTACTCGCTGCAGGATTCCCAGCCTCTGACCTGCTCCTGGAGCCACAGGATTGATATGGGGCTGGGTCCCAGTTCAGTTTCTGCTCAATGGGAACCCCCAGGATGTTGATAGTGGGGGGGAGGGGGATTCAGTGACGGTAACGCCATTGAACATCAAGGGGGTGATGGTTAGATTCTCTCTCTCTCTCTCGTTGGAGACGGTAACCCCCAGGATGTTGATAGTGGGGGAAGGGGGATTCAGTGACGGTAACGCCATTGAACGTCAAGGGGGTGATGGTTAGATTCTCTCTCTCTCTCGTTGGAGACGGTAACCCCCAGGATGTTGATAGTGGGGGGGGAGGGGGATTCAGTGACGGTAACGCCATTGAACGTCGAGGGGGCGATGGTTAGATTCTCTCTCTCTCTCGTTGGAGACGGTAACCCCCAGGATGTTGATAGTGGGGGCTGACAGACGGTCCGTGAAGGAATGGGGGATGGGAGGGGAGTTATGGTGAGACCCAGTTGGGTGGGGGACAGGGGGGTGAAGTGACCAGACAGACTCACCGTGTTTTGGTGCCGGTAGTGAGCTGGAGGTTAGTAGAGGTGGCCCACCGTTGCACATGTCCGTGTTACAGCAGCAGGAGTAGAAAGGGTGGGATTTGGACGATGTGTCGGTGCAACTGGGGTTACACGAGAGGACATGACTGGGTGGCCAACAGCCTGGGAGACAGGGGTCACAGACACAGACACACACAGACACACACACACAGACACACACAGACACACACACACAGACACACAGACACAGACACACACAGACACACACAGACACACACACAGACACACAGACACAGACACAGACACACACACACACAGACAGACACACGCACACAGACACAGACACACACACAGACACACACACACACACAGACACACAGACACAGGCACACAGACACACACACACAGACACAGACACACACAGACACACACACACACACAGACACACACACACAGACACAGACAGACACAGACACAGACACACACACAGACACACACACACAGACACAGACACACACACACACAGACACACAGACACACACACACAGACACAGACACAGACAGACACACGCACACAGACACACAGACACACACACACAGACACACACACACAGACACAGCCACAGACACAGACAGACACACGCACACAGACACACAGACACACACACACAGACACACACACACAGACACAGACAGACACAGACACAGACACACACACAGACACACACACACAGACACAGACACACACACACACAGACACACAGACACACACACAGACACAGACACAGACAGACACACGCACACAGACACACAGACACACACACACAGACACACACACACAGACACACCCACAGACACAGACAGACACACGCACACAGACACACAGACACACACACACAGACACACACACACAGACACACCCACAGACACACACACACACACACAGACACACACACAGACACACACACAGACACACACACACAGACACAGACAGACACAGACACAGACACAGACACACACACAGACACACACACACAGACACACACACACACACACACCCACAGACACACACACACACACAGACACAGACACACACACAGACACAGAGAGAGAGATGGACACAACAAGGTCAGAAACGAGAGATCACCAAATGCCTGGACTCCACCCGAGACGGGAAGACACTACACCCTCTGGGATACCCGGGTCTGACCCGACGTGAGCTCTCTGTCCCCCCCCCCCCCCCCACGCCCCCCCTCAATCCCCCGTCCTCCCCCAGCTCTCTCACACCCTGTCCAACCCATTCCCCCGTCCTGACCCATTCCACCTCCCCCATCCCCATTCCCCCTCTCCCCCATCCCCCAATCCCCCCTCTCCCCTCCCCCATTCCCCCTCCCCTTCCCCGTTCCCCCCTCTCCCCTCCCCATTCCCCTCCCTCCCCCTTACCCCTCCATCCCTCTCCCTCCCCCTTACCCCTCCATCCTCCCCCTCCCCCTTACCCTCCCTCCCCCTCTCTCCCCATTACCCCTCTGTCCCCCTCTCTCTGCTGATCGATGTTGGTTCGGTGTGAGGGGGTGGGTGGGGAGGGGAGGGGACGGGGGGGGGGGGTGGGGGAGGGGGAGAGGACGGGGGGGGGGGTGGGGAAGGGACGGGGGTTGGGGTGGGGGTTGGGGGTGGGGGTGGGGTGGGGACGGGGTTGGGGGTGGGGAAGGGACGGGGGGTTGGGGTGGGGGGTTGGGGGTGGGGGTGGGACGGGGGGGAGGGGGTGGGGGGTTGGGGGTGGGGGTGGGACGGGGGGTTGGGTGGGGGGGGTTGGGGGTGGGGGTGGGACGGGGGGGAGGGGGTGGGGGGTTGGGGGTGGGGGGGGTGGGACGGGGGGGGAGGGGGGGGTGGGGGGTTGGGGGTGGGGGTGGGACGGGGGGGAGGGGGTGGGGAGGGACGGGGGGTTGGGGTGGGGGGTTGGGGGGGGGGTGGGGGACGGGGGGGAGGGGGTGGGGAGGGGCGGGGGAGGGGGAGGGGGTGGGGGGTAACGCCTGACCTTGCCGATCGGGCTCCAGGGCCCCGTCCTCGCCCAGCCTCCAGATTCCGAAGCAGTAGCCGTCACCGTCGCACCTCACCGTGGCGTTCCCCGGACCACGGCTCCGGGTCACGGATCTCCGGAAGGAAATGCAGATCCGACCTTCCCCAGGACTCCCTGCCGGGGTAGAGGGAGCCTTACACTGTCTCTAACCCCCTGTCCCTGGGAGTGGGGGACAGTGTAGAGGGAGCCTTACACTGTCTCTAACCCCCTGTCCCTGGGAGTGGGGGACAGTGTAGAGGGAGCCTTACACTGTCTCTAACCCCCTGTCCCTGGGAGTGGGGGACAGTGTAGAGGGAGCTTTACTCTGTATCTAACCCCCTGTCCCTGGGAATGTGGGACGGTGTAGAGGGAGCTTTACTCTGTATCTAACCCCCTGTCCCTGGGAGTGGGGGGACAGTGTAGAGGGAGCTTTACCCTGTATCTAACGCCCTGTCCCTGGGAGTGGGGGACGGTGTAGAGGGAGCTTTACTCTGTATTTAACCCCCTGTCCCTGGGAGTGGGGGGACGGTGTAGAGGGAGCTTTACTCTGTATTTAACCCCCTGTCCATGGGAGTGGGGAGGTAGAGGGAGCCTTACACTGTCTCTAACACCCCTGTCCCTGGGAGTGGGGCACGGTGTAGAGGGAGCTTTCCTCTGTATCTAACCCCCTGTCCCTGGGAGTGGGGGGATGGTGTAGAGGGAGCTTTACTCTGTATCTAACCCCCTGTCCCTGGGAGTGGGGGACGGTGTAGAGGAAGCTTTACTCTGTATCTAACCCCCCTGTCCCTGGGAGTGGGGGACGGTGTAGAGGGAGCTTTACTCTGTATTTAACCCCCTGTCCCTGGGAGTGAGGGGACGGTGTAGAGGGAGCCTTACACTGTCTCTAACCCCCCTGTCCCTGGGAGTGGGGGGATGGTGTAGAGGGAGCTTTACTCTGTATCTAACCCCCATCCCTGGGAGTGGGGGACGGTGTAGAGGGAGCTTTACTCTGTATTTAACCCCCTGTCCCTGGGAGTGGGGGACAGTGTAGAGGGAGCCTTACACTGTCTCTAACCCCCTGTCCCGGGCGGTGGGGGACGGTGTAGAGGGAGCCTTACCCTGTCTATAACCCCCTGTCCCTGGGAGTGGGGACAGTGTAGAGGGAGCTTTACCCTGTATCTAACCCCCTGTCCCTGGGAGTGAGGGGACGGTGTAGAGGGAGCTTTACTCTGTATCTAACCCCCTGTCCCTGGGAATGGGGGAGGGTGTAGAGGGAGCTTTACCCTGTATCTAACCCCCTGTCCCTGGGAGTGTGGGGACGGTGTAGAGGGAGCTTTACTCTGTATCTAACCCCCTGTTCATGGGAGTGGGGGACGGTGTAGAGGGAGCTTTACTCTGTATCTAACCCCCTGTCCCTGGGAGTGGGGGGACGGTGTAGAGGGAGCTTTACCCTGTATCTAACCCCCTGTCCCTGGGAGTGGGGGACGGTGTAGAGGGAGCTTTACTCTGTATCTAACCCCCTGTCCCTGGGAGTGGGGGACGGTGTAGAGGGAGCTTTACCCTGTATCTAACCCCCTGTCCCTGGGAGTAGGGGGGACGGTGTAGAGGGAGCTTTACTCTGTATCTAACCCCCCTGTCCCTGGGAGTGGGGGACGGTGTAGAGGGAGCTTTACTCTGTATCTAACCCCCTGTCCCTGGGAGTGGGGGACGGTGTAGAGGGAGCTTTACTCTGTATCTAACCCCTGTCCCTGGGAGTGGGGGACGGTGTAGAGGGAGCTTTACTCTGTATCTAACCCCCTGTCCCTGGGAGTGGCGGACGGTGTAGAGGGAGCTTCACTCTGTATCTAACCCCCTGTCCCTGGGAGTGTGGGGACGGTGTAGAGGGAGCTTTACTCTGTATCAAACCCCCTGTCCATGGGAGTGGGGGACGGTGTAGAGGGAGCTTTACTCTGTATCTAACCCCCTGTCCCTGGGAGTGGGGGGACGGTGTAGAGGGAGCTTTACTCTGTATCTAACCCCTGTCCATGGGAGTGGGGGACGGTGTAGAGGGAGCTTTACTCTGTATCTAACTCCCTGTCCCTGGGAGTGGGGGGACGGTGTAGAGGGAGCTTTACACTGTATCTAACCCCCTGTCCCTGGGAGTGGGGGACGGTGTAGAGGGAGCTTTACTCTGTATCTAACCCCTGTCCCTGGGAGTGGGGGGACGGTGTAGAGGGAGCTTTACTCTGTATCTAACCCCCTGTCCCTGGGAGTGGGGTACGGTGTAGAGGAAGCTTTACCCTGTATCTAACCCCCTGTCCCTGGGAGTGGGGGACGGTGTAGAGGGAGCTTTACCCTGTATCTAACCCTGTCCCTGGGAGTGGGGGACGGTGTAGAGGGAGCTTTACTCTGTGTCTAACCCCCTGTCCCTGGGAGTGGGGGGACGGTGTAGAGGGAGCTGTACCCTGTATCTAACCCCCTGTCCCTGGGAGTGGGGGACGGTGTAGATGGAGCTTTACCCTGTATCTAACCCCCTGTCCCTGGGAGTGGGGGACGGTGTAGAGGGAGCTTTACCCTGTATCTAACCCCCTGTCCCTGGGAGTGGGGGGACGGTGTAGAGGGAGCTTTACTCTGTGTCTAACCCCCTGTCCCTGGGAGTGGGGGGACGGTGTAGAGGGAGCTGTACCCTGTATCTAACCCCCTGTCCCTGGGAGTGGGGGACGGTGTAGATGG
The DNA here is from genome assembly GCF_020745735.1 of Hemiscyllium ocellatum. Taxonomy (NCBI): domain Eukaryota; kingdom Metazoa; phylum Chordata; class Chondrichthyes; order Orectolobiformes; family Hemiscylliidae; genus Hemiscyllium; species Hemiscyllium ocellatum. The sequence goes on along the minus strand of NW_026867592.1, from coordinate 326,645 downwards.
AGCTTTACCCTGTATCTAACCCCCTGTCCCTGGGAGTGGGGGACGGTGTAGAGGGAGCTTTACCCTGTATCTAACCCCCGGTCCCTGGGAGTGGGGGACGGTGTAGAGGGAGTCGAGGTCCCGGGGGTAAGTTCACACTTTGATCTGGTTCAGATCCCAGTCAGAATGTTCAAACCTTCCCCACCCCCCACCCCCCACCGCATTCCCCCCCAGAGGGAGAGAGTGGGGAGAGATGGACAGAGACAGACAGAGGGACAGTGACGGGGGAGAGAGAGAGAGAGGGAGAGAGAGAGAGAGGGACAGAGACAGAGACAGAGAGAGGGATTGGGGTGGGGGGACAGATCAGACAGAGAGGGAGAGTGGGGTGGGGTGGGGCTGGGGGGTAGGGGTGGGGGTGGGGGTGGGGGTGGGGTGAGGGTGGGGTGGGGGTGGGGGTGGGGGTGGGGTGGGATGAGGGTGGGGGGGGGGGTGGGGGTGGGGGTGAGGGTGGGGGTGGGGTGAGGGTGGGGTGGGGTTGGGGCTGGGGTGTGGGGGTGGGGGTGAGGGTGGGGGTAGGGGGTGGGGGTGAGGGTGAGGGTGTGGGTGTGGTGTGGGTAGGGGTGGGGGTGTGTGGTGGGGGTGGGGGTGAGAGTGAGGGTGGGGGTGGGGGTGGGGTGGGGGTGAGGGTGGGGGGTGGGGCTGGGGGTAGGGGTGGGGGTGGGGGTGGGGGTGGGGGTGAGGG